>NC_059104.1:107844136-107939807 GCF_020740685.1 Jaculus jaculus
TAACTAAATTAAAACAACAAAAACCCAGGTAGAGCGCCACACACCAGGCAGGGAAGGCAGACAGGAGGATCCCTAGGGCTTTATTACAGCCAGTCTAGCCAAACAGGTGATCTACAGGAACACTGAGAGAGCCCTTCTCAAAAAATAAGGGGCAGAGTGATTAAGGAAAACACCTGTTCTGGGGCGTGATGGTGCACATCTTTAATCCCAGCACATGGGAGGCAGAGGTAGGAGGTTCGCTGTGAGTATGAGGCTACCCTGAGACTACATAGTGAATTCCAGGTCAGCCTGAGCTAGAGTGAAACTCTACCTCAAAAACAAACAAACAAACAAACAACAAAAACACCTGATGTTGATCTCTGGCATTCAGATATACAGGATAGGAACGAGGCACAGAGACAAACTATGTACTTAGCAGTTTCCTCACTCTCAATCCAGGCCAGACCTGTCTATTGTGCCAATCTTGAAGGGTTATTATAAAGACAAAACCAGAGGATGTCTCTAAAAATGTTTTCCAAACTTTGCAGCCACATCCACATGTAAGATGATGGCAGTAAAGACCTGAATAAGTCTCCATGACAAAGGAACAAAAAAAGGTAGACTAGAGAAATGGCTTAGTGGTTATGCCCTTGCCTGTGAAGCCTAAAGAGGATAATGGTGTGTGAATACAGTAAAAATACACATGTATGAAGTTGTCAAAATTAAAAAATAAATAAAACCAATAATGTTTAGTCCAATTCAGATTCCGCAACACATCAACTTCATTCCATTTGAGTCTCTATCCATTAAATTTTGCCCACTCATACCTCCAACTACAGTACTGTCATGTTTTGGCCCTTTACAGTGCTAAACTAATCTCACTTATGTCAGCCTAGTTCTCCATGTTACAAGTCATGTTATCAAAGGATCCATTTAGAAAAATTAACTTTGTAATTTAAAAAAGGTATCCCTCCAAAAGTGTAAGTGAAAAAAATTTCTGAAAGGTGATTTTAGAAGATTGGGACGACTATGTCTTTTGGCCTTGCATCTATGTAGTGACTATTGCTTCTTGCTCATATGAATGATTAAAAATAAATTTATCACAAACATAGAATTCATTTGCAACCTTAGCCTTTTGTAGCACTCTTAGTACCACCAATATAATTAAATTCCTTATGTGAACTATTAGATTAGAAGGAATGTATATGATATGGTGTCCTAGTAGTAACTGGAAGCAAATGGCCACCAGAAGCATGAACTGGATATTCCAAGCTTGTTTTTAACTTTCACTAGTTGTGCAAATCACTACTTACTATATTTTCTTATACAGTATCAAACTGAGTCAAGGCCCCTCTTAAGATCTAAAATCCTACAATTCGACTATTACTAAACTTGCCATTGTTTGCAATACAAGTATCATAAAGAGGTGGGAAAGAGGAGATGCTTGCTGGTTATACTCTGCCATTCCACAGCTTTCCTCTTCTCGGCCCTGTGTCACCTTCATTTCTCCCTATGCCTCAGCACTTACCTGTGGTTACCATCATTAAAATTTCATGTCACTTTAGACAAATAGTGCAATTTGTCAGGAAGACACAGAAAGATCACCATAAAGAATCCAAGTGCAACTAATTTGTTCCTCCTGTACAACAAGGTACAAAGGAGGACATGCAACTTCAGGGAAAAGAGCATCTGACTCACATATTACTAGAGACTCTAAACTGGGTTGAAAAAAGAGAAGACTGTGGCATGTTTGGAAATATTACAGACAAACAGCCTAAGACCTTAGTAGTAACACATGGTTATTTCACAATAGGCTCAACAGTTACAACCCAAGCCTACATACCATAAAATGAGTAGAAAGAAAAACTGGGTAACAGGTACTACATGGACAGCCAGCAAACAGGCCAAAAACAAGGATTTGGGGAGCTCACACAGAAAAGACAGAAAGCATTCAACTCTACCAAGAGCATATAAACAATGGGATCATCTCTTAGATGAAATAAGGAGCATGAACATATTTTCGTTGACCTTCATGAGCACAAGTTGCAGCAATTTTAAATAACAACATCTACCATCTTCCTCCAAGTATTTACCTTTCATCATCAACCATAAAGTCAACTAAGTTAAAACAGCTGGAGTTAAGCACTGTGGCAAGAGTGTGTCAGAAAGACCAGAGTATCAATCCAAGTCCTGATTCAAAGGACTAATCTTAGATACACCTCAACTCAAAATCCCTGGGTAAGTGCTTCCCAGTAAGAAAACTCTTTTCACAAGATTGTTCTATGGGTTAAATGTTTCCATTCATTTATTCATTTAACCTAATTAGAGTTCAGAAATTGTTAAAGCCACAACCAACTCAATGATACAGAAATAAGATAGCAAATGGGTTGTTCTGGCTTAAAAAAAAAAAAAAAAAACAGCTAGGGAAAAAAAGGCCAAGGGTAGTGCTGTACTCAAGAGGCAGAGGTAATGTTGCAGTCAGTTTCACACTGCTGGAAGAAATCACCTGACCAAGAGTACCTTGTGGGAACAAGAGGTTTATTTTGACTTACAGGCTCAAGGGGGAAGCTCCATGATGGCAGCGAAAATGACGACATGAGCAGAGGGTGGACATCACCCCATGGCCGTCATGAGGTGGACCATAGCAACAACAGTGTGCCAAACACTGGCAAGGGGAAACTGGCTGTAACACCCATAAGCCCACCCCCAACAATACACTCCTCCAGGAAGCTTAATTTCCAATTGCCATCAGCTGGGGAACCAAACCTCCCAAACACCCAAGTTTGTGGGGGACATCTGAATCAAACCACATTTGAGTTCAAGGCCAACCTTGGACCACAGAGTGAGTTCCAGTTCAACCTGGGCTAGAGTGAAACCCTACCTTGGGTGGGGGGAGGGGAGAGAAAAGGCTGAGAATGTAGCAGCTGGCATAGCACTCATCCTGGTCTCATGTGTACACTTAGCATGCACAAAACCCTGGCTGAATTTAATCCCCCACCCCCACACCTGACAAGTCAGGCATGATGGCACACACTTATAATCTGAGCACTGGGAAGATGGAGGCAGGAGAATAAGAAGTCATGGTCATCCTTGGCTACATGACACCCTTTCTCAAAAAAGTTTTTTTTAGATCAAACCTCATGAAAATACTAACAACTCATTAATGGAATTATCAAAGAACAAGTAAAATAAGTAGAAAAAACACTAACGAAGTCTCTGGGAAAGAATGGTATTAACCACCATCAGGACCCTCATTTATGAGATTTTTTTTTTTTTGCTTGTATTCATGTGTGTAACGTGGTGTGAATGAGTGTGGGTGTGGTGTTGTGTGAGCCATGGTAGGTGCCCTTGCAGCACTCCATGCATGCAGAAGCAGAATTCTAGTGTCCGTCTCCATCACTCATCCTGTTCTCATTTTGAGCCAGCGTCTCCTACTGATACCAGATCTTGCTATTTTTCACAATACCAGGTGATTCCCTGCTCTCTGCTTGCCTTTGTAAGACTGGGATTTCAGGTGTGAATGGCCACACCCAGCTACTTACACAGAATCAGGATCTGGCAGTTTTAGGCCCCCTCAGGCTCTCATACTTGCTCAGAAAACACACTTAAACACTGAGCCATCTCTTCCTCTATGAGATACTTTGAATAAGATCTAACCAGGGTTGTTCACAATCTAGATTCAAGAAGTGCATTGTCGGGGTCCAGCCTTGGCTTGAAGGAGGGTCCCCGAAGGGAGCGGCGAAATAACGACTCGAAGTCAAGTTCTGGTGCAAGCTGACAGGTTAATGCTGAAGGCAGCTGAGTTTTTCCGTCTTTCTCTCTTTTTTTCTTTTTTTTTTTTCTCTCCCACAGCTCTTAGCCTCAGTCTTTTATTTTCTGATCACATCATGCAAGAACAAACTTCAAGAAAGGTACAGTTTTGGGCTGGAGAGATGGCTTAGCGGTTAAGCGCTTGCCTGTGAAGCCTAAGGACCCCGGTTCGAGGCTCGGTTCCCCAGGTCCCACGTTAGCCAGATGCACAAGGGGGCGCACGCGTCTGGAGTTCGTTTGCAGAGGCTGGAAGCCCTGGCGCGCCCATTCTCTCTCTCTCCCTCTCTCTGTCCTTCTCTCTGTGTCTGTCGCTCTCAAATAAATAAATAAAATTTAAAAAAAAAAAAAAAGAAAGGTACAGTTTTACAGAATTCATAGAAATTTTTTGTTATTCCTTATCATCACACAATCCCATAATTATTCACCTCAAGTAACGTCGTCAGGCCCCTGTAATGATTAACTGTTTTCACATCCCCATGTATGTGCAGTCAAGCACTTGTGATTTCCTGGACTTCTGCTTTCAATTACTCTATTAAAGGTAAGAGGCAAAACAACCACAAATGGGGCTTCCCATCATTAATCACTGATCCAGTAGATCCATTTATCCTTTAATTATTTATTTTGAATTTTCCTTTTCATGTCCCTCCAATACTTAAGACTTTGGTTCCCCCCCCCCCCCCAATTGAACTATTTCTGACTTCGGTTGTTTTTCTGTAAGGATTCCTGGTAAAGAGTCAATTGCAACTGCCACCATTTAGAAAAATTAGTCATAGAACAATTTTTACATTATTCCAGGAGGTTCATTGTTTCCTCCTAAGTGTACTGTACTCCATGCCTGACTTTCTTTAAGGCCTTTAAGGAAAACAATTATCTCTGACCCATTTTCTTGTTTTTCCAATTCTATGCCAGAGCCTCTTTCAGATACACTGACCAACACTTCACCAACACCAATTTTTACTGGAAAAGTAAACTTAGAGATTGGGACACCAAGTGAAAGACAGAGAAAGACAAACATTATACAGAAACCACATATTTCTGTAGCGTTGAGAGCCAAAGATTTTTCTATAGAGGAGCCCCACTGGACTTCAAGGAAGAGACAGCTGGGCTGGAACTGTGTCAAGCAGCACTTCAGCGCTCGATTCCTCGTGATCCTGAAATGGCATGTTTGCCATCTCCGGCAGTGCATTTCTCTGGTCACATTTGACCAAGCACACAAATGCTCAATTGTTTAATTGGTATGTCACCTACTTAGAGTCTCCTGTGTTGATCTGGGCCAGAGCACCATCAAATGAAAATTAGTAAGTCCCACACATTTTCCTATCTTACCTATACTTTGGCGTTCTATTAAACTTTGACACTGAGTACTACTAGGTAGCTTCTAATCTCTTCTTCATATTTGTGCCACAAAAAGACTAAAGTTGACAAGTGTAAACTCTAGGACACTATATAGAAGACGAGTGTGACTTCCCAGACTAAGTTATAAAAGCCAACGCTGTTCCCAGATTCCTCTCCCTGGCCCTCTTCATGGGTTCTCTGTGACAAGATTAATTGGCTATGAAGTCAGATGCATTAAACAAAGGCCACATGAGCTGGGCATGGTGGCTCATGCCTTTAATCCCAGCACTTGACAGGTAGGGGGTAGGAGGATAGCCATGAGTTCAAGGCCACCGAGACTACACAGTGAATTCCAGGTCAGCCTGCCTGGGCTAGAAGGAGACCCCACCTTGAAAAGAAAGAAGGCAGCCACATAATAAACACTTAAGATGTAACTCTGATCAATGCCTATGCAAGAAATGTACTGGCAAACAGCCACATGAATGCAATTAGAAGTAGATCTCCTCCATTTGAGCCTTAAAATAGCATTATATCTTGGTAGCAATGTGGTGCACTGAAAGCTGGAGGACCCAACTAAGCAACAGCTGGGTTACTGCCCTACAGAAACTGAGATGTCTGTGCTGTAAGCCACTAAGCCAGGAAGAATACATTACAGAGCACCACACAAAATAATGAATAAAATCTGATTCAAGAATCTGATTTGTCTCAAATACCTACCATATGCCAGGCCATTTACTGTGTCAATAAGGGCCAACATTACTGCCTTTACAGAACTTACAATATAATCACGAGAAAAGGAAATAAGTAGAAAAAAGGAATGTTCTAGAATATCTGTAAGTGGTATAGAAAAATGGAAAAGAGCAGAGTGCAGAGAATGACCAGGGAAGATGACAAAGATGAACATGTTCACACTTGAAGGAAAAGCACTGCATCAGAAATAGTTGATATACAAGCTCTACCACAAGAGAATGGCTAGCATGTCTAAGAGACGGTAAGATTTGGAACAAGGGGAAACAATGGAGTATGGAGACATTACACACCTGGAGGTCACTGTCACAATGACTGAGCTGGGAAATCAAGGAAATGACTTGATTTGACCTCTGTTAAAAAGATCAGCCTGCGTGCTGCACTGAGTAGACAGCAGAAATAATAATAATAAAAAAAAATGAGAGCAGAGGAAGCATGATGGAAATGGCAGAATCCCAAGAAATACTAGCCTCTTGTGGACCTCTATAGCTCTACTAGTTATATTCTACCTAGGTCCTCAATGATTCAAGTTACAAAATGAAGAATTTCCTTTGACCTTTTAGTAAGCTTTCAAATACAATGTATCAATAAGGCAGAAGATCATGTTAGAAAGCTCCAGTTTCAATCTAGGAAAAACTGAATGAAGGCACCAACTTGATTTCTCAGTGACTTTGCCTCTCAGGCATGTGAAGTCTTCAGCAATGGGTGTTACCATCTCTCTCACACAGGGAACCAAGAGCCTTGGCAATAGCCTGTAATGTTTTGGAGGCAACAAGGACCGCCCTGGCCAATGACTCACTGGAAGGTATCCCATCCCTGGCACTGAAAATTTTCTAGTAACAATCTATGGCTTCTGGATGTGCCAATATTTAAGAAATTAAATTTTCATATGTCTTAATTAAGAATATCTTGAATTTTGATTGATCCTCTCCCCCCCTTCTTCTATGCAATCTCTTCCCCTGACCTCACTTAGGCCTTTCTCCTCCCTGTAATCTGTTCTTCTACTTACATATATACAATACCATCCTCTTAAGACCTTCCTTCTCCTCCCTCTCTTAGAGCCTTTTCTAGTTTATGGGCCTCTGCTACTGATTTTGTTTCCAGATCACACACAAATCTATACATTTGTAGCTAGGATCCACATAGAAGAGAGAACATGTGACGTTTGGCTTTCTGGGCCTGGGTTACTTCACTTAGTATAATCCTTTCCAGATCCACCCACTTCCCTGTAAATTTCATTTTTCTTCACCACTGAATAGAATTCCATTGTGTAGATATACCACATATTTATTATCTCTTCATCTGTAGATGGCCATCTACGCCATTTTTCTATATTTATTAGAATTCAATTTCAAAAGCAAACACTATCTGGAAAATTGGATTTAATTACAGCCTAATACAAGACTTAAATTAGTTTCAGATTTTAATTTAGCCTTTGTTCAACTCAATTATTCAGTCTTATAGCCCATAAAACTTTATCATTCTCTCTTAAGCCCATTAATGGTAACTTTAAACTGGCAGAGGAAACATGAGCATTGTATATGCTAACCTTTTCACTGACTCTACATCTAAAATTTAGAATGTGTTGGTTGTAAAGGGTCAGGCTTCTACTGTAAAATTTAATTACCATGTCAGAAATGACATTAAGGGACTCTGGAAAATGAGTCTGCTCTTTTCAGACACAGCACTGCAATGCTGTTCTCAGTCTTCCTCCCCATAACCATCCAAACCCATGTTAAAGCTCACTACACTATATTCAGCTATATTGTTTTTCTAGCTATTTCAGAACCAATCAAACCCTGAAATTTTTCCTCCTTGAACCTTTTTTCATAAATAAAATATCTATTCATCTTTATGTACGGAAGTTTTAAAATACTAGTCTTCCTTGTCCACATTCATATGCATGGCACTTGGCAAAGGCCTGTAGATAATCCTGTCCTAATATATCTGCAAGATGCCATACCTAGCCATCATACCTTGTGAATGTATAGAGGTACATGTATCTATTTATACAAACTATATGTTTATTTAAGGGAATTAAAACCATGGGGAAAAAGCACCAGCCACCACTAATACCTTCTGAGAAGGTATCACTGTGAACAATAATCCCCAAAATGAACCATACTAAAGACCAGTGAGGCTCTTATGAATCTTCTTTTAAAAAAAATAATAACAACAGGTAAGCCTGTTATACTGATGCATGCCTTTGATCCCAGCACTCAGGAGGCAGAGGTAGGAGGATCAATGTGTGTGTTCATGGCCAGTCTGGGACTACCTGGCCAACCTGGCCAAGAAACAGGCTTTATCTCAAAAAGAAAAGAAGAGGGGGTTCCGGTTAAGATGGTGGTGTAGGTACCACACCAAAGCAGCCTACGGGGGAAAAAGCCAAAAAGAAAGAAAAAGAAAAGAAAAACCTCAGCAAAATACACTTTTACTAAAAAGTGAGGTGTATAGGAAATTGAAATGGCAGTGGAGAAGTAGGAGAGATCCAGAGCCCACATAGGCCAGCAGAAGCAGCTCCAGCAGGTCCACTGACCGCAGCAGTGGTGGTCACGCACCAGAAAGCTGCCAGGCTTGGCTTGAGCCACAGGAAAAGCCAGGTGAGGGGAGCTTCCACTCACACCGGAGCTCTCCGCAAACTCAAGAAACGCGAAGGGAGAGTGGCAGTGAACAACGGAGGAGCAGATCACAAGGTAGAAGAATGCGTGGAACAGTGAGAGAACCAGAGCAGCATCAGCAGCCTCCCCTCCCCCACCGCCAGTGCCCAGCTCCAGAGAACTAGAGCAGTGGTCCCAGGACCCAGCCACATCAACTTGAACCAACAGCAGGACCCAAGCAGGAGCAGATTACACCAGGGAAGGGTCTCACCTGCTCACAAGCTGACTTGGAACCCTCAACAGATCAGAAATCTTAACCTCCTTGTTTTCAGGATTAAGGGTGTGGGTGAGGCACCACACACCTTAAGGGACAGTTAGAGAATCTGATTGTCATAATAGCAACTCTTGGATAAATACTCTGAGAGTCTGGACCACCACACCTAACACCTTAAGCTCCTACCCTGAAGTTATATAACATTAGATTGTCTGATACATCTAATAATACCCAGCTAATTAGAAAATCCAATCATTAAGTAACCCAGGACGCACAAATACATACATTATTACACAAGAAACTCCCAAAATCAAGACAATATGAATCCACCAAAAAGTATTAATACATCAGAAATGACATCCACTGAGAACGAGTTAGAGGAAATGCCTGAAAAAGATTTCAAAAGAATGATTATAAATATGTTCAAAGAAGTCAAAGAAGAAATTAAAGGAATGAAAGAGGAAATCAAAGGAATCAAAGAAAACACAGGACACCAATTTAATGAAATAAAGAGGTCAATACTAGACATAAAATCTCACCAGTAGAATGGATGAAGGCAAGGACAGAATATCTAAGCTAGAAGACCAGGTGGCAGATCTAATACAGTCCAACAAAGAGAAAGACAAACAAATAGAAAAGTATGACAGGGAATTTCAAGATATTCAGGACACTATGAAAAGATCAAACATAAGAATTCAGGGCATAGTAGAAGGAGAAGAATTTCACTGCAAAGGTATAGCAGGCGTCTTCAATGAAATCATAGAAGAAAACTTCCCCCAAATTGGGAAAGAGGTGCCAATGCAAATACAGGTATCCTTTAGAACCCCAGCCAGACAAAACCTGGAAAGAACCTCTCCTCGCCATATTATAATCAAACTACCAAACACACAAACCAAAGAAAAAATATTGAAAGCAGTCAGAGAGAAAAATCAAGTTACCTACAAAGGCAAGCCCATCAGGATTACAGCAGATTATTCGACACAAACTTTAAAAGCCAGAAGGGCATGGAGTGATGTATTCCAAGTGCTGAAAGATAACGACTGTCAACCAAGGTTACTTTATCCTGCAAAACTATCCATCCAAATAGACGGAGTAGTAAGGACATTCCATGACAAAAGCAGGCTAAAGGAGTATTTGAAGACAAAACCAGCCCTATAGATAGTACTTGAAAGAATCCTCCATGTTGAAGAAAAAGAAAAGCACACATATAAGAAATCGGGAAAAAACAAAGAATACTCAAATACTAGTTAACACAAGAGAGCAAAGGTAAAACCGGAACTACAAAAAAATGGCAAAATTGAATATACACCTTTCAATATTATCTCTCAATATCAACGGCCTCAATGCCCCAACCATAGGTTCGCAGACTGGCTTAAAAAGCAGGATCCTTCAATTTGTTGTCTCCAAGAAACCCACCTTTCTACAAAGGATGGATACTATCTTAGGGTGAAAGGTTGGAAAATGGTGTTTCAAGCAAATGGACCCAGAAAACAAGCTGGGGTTGCTATCCTAATATCCGACAAGGTAGACTTCAGACCAACATTACTTAAGAAACATAAGGAAGGTCACTATATATTGATTAAAGGCACCTTCCAACAGGAGGACATTACAATCCTAAATATATATGCATATATCTGAAGGACTCATCCCATTTCTTTAGAAGTACATGCTCAACCATGTTTATTGTCACTCAATTCATAATAGCTGAGAAATGGAACCAGTCTAGATGCCCCTCAACTGATGAGTGGATAATGAAGATGTGGCACATTTTTATACAATGGAGTTCTATTCAGTGGTAAAGAAAAATGAAGTTATGAAATTTGCAGGAAAATAGATGGATCTGGAAAGGATTATACTAAGTGAGGTAAACCAGCCCCAGAGAGCCAAGCACTGCATGTTCTCCCTCATATGCGGATCCTAGCTACTGATTGGGCTTCTGTGTGAGAAGGAAAAAGCTCAGCAGCAGAGGCCAGTAAGTTAAAAAGGAGATATAAAGGGAAGAGAAAGGAAGGGAAGAGGTTGGTATTATATATATGTAAGTAGAAGAATAGATTAACGGGGGTGAAAAGGCCCAAAGTGAGATCGGGGAAGAGACTGAGTAAAGGAAAGGTGGAGGGAAGGCTAATCAAAATATAAGAGGATGCAAATAAATCATATGGAAGGAATCCTCTGGTTCTGGACAATGGAACACTCAGGAGCCATAGATCATTGTTAGAAAATTTTTCAGTGCCAGGGATAGGATACCTCCAGTGAGTTGTTGGCCAGGGAGGTCTCTGATGCCCCCAAAACATTATAGGCCATTGCCGAGGCCCTTGGTTTCCCACCAGGAATCAATGGTAAGACCCTATTGCTGAAGACTCCACGTATTTGGGCTGCAAGGCCACTGAGAAATCCTGCTGGAACTGAGCTGATAAACTCCTCCATGTAGACCAGCTGACAGAAAGCTGGAAGAAGCCATTCTACATGTAGTTCAGTGGGAGAAAGAGATACCACCAGTGAAGATACTCAACAGCAGACACTGCAAGCTTTATAATTGGCCAGACAGGCCAAATGAGCCAACGGGTGCAATAGTGGCACGTCTGTCATGGTGGAAACCAACAGCCCTCCAATTGGATTGGAGGCCCGCTCCATGGGGGAGGGCAACACATTCCTGATACTGAAAACTTAAAACAGGGGTAGTCATGAGTCCTAGGGGTGTAACATCTGCTGATGTCTGGAACAATGTATATACTATGCTTATCAAACTGCCCAGTAAGCAGTTCTCTTAATATTTGTACCCTTATATTAACACTACTCTCACTTTGGGTAGAGAATCTTCTCTTTTTAGATGGCAGTAACCTTGGAATGACTCAGAAGGTATCAATCACAGTGCTGGAAAGAAGTGACTGGAGTACTGAGTAACATCTCGATCACACCTTCCAAGGCTCAGGGTCTAATGCGGAAGAGGTGACAGAAAGAATGTAAGAGCCAAAGGAAGGGTAGGACTCCTTACAACGTGCTCCCTCCAGACATAAAATGGCCTGGATATCCAAGATCTCATAGTGCCTGGCACTACCTACACAAGACCATCATAAGAGAAGGAAAAGATCATGACATCAAAATAAAAGAGAGACTGATTGAGATGGGGAGGGGATATGATGGAGAATGGAATTTCAAAGGGGAAAGTGGGGGGGGGGAGGTATTATCATGGGATATTTTTTATAATCATGGAAAATGTTAATAAAAATTGAGAAATAAAAGAAAAGAAGAAGCTGGACATGATGGCACATGCGTTTAATCTGGGCACTTAGGAAGCAGAAGTATGAGGCGTGCCAGGAGTTTGAGGCCCCCTGAGACTACATAGTGAACTCCAGGTCAGCATGGGCTAGATTAAGACTCTATCTCAAAAAACCACACACATACACACACACACACACATCACTAATTGTTTCAAGGACTTTCTTTTGAACCTTCCAGTAATCAATTTCTACATTAGAAAATCTTTTACATAAATCATAATTTTTATAAAAAAAATTTTTAAAGGCTGGTAGGATGCTTTAGTGGCTAATGTGCTTGTCTACAAAGCCAAAGGACCCAGGTTTGATTCCTTAGAAACAATGAAAGCTAGATGCACAAGGTGACACATGCATCTGGAGTTCACATGCAGTGGCAAAGGAGCCAACAATGCACACTAGAAGAGACAGCACTGTCAACAAATGATGCTGGGGAAATAGGACAACCATATGTAGAAAAATGAATCTAGATCCACTTCCCTCGCCCTGTACAAAAATCAACTTCAAGTGAGTTAAATACCTTAATGTAAGACCTGAAACCCTAAAATGACTGGAGAAAATAGAAGGAATGGGGAAAGACTTCTTAAGTAAGACCCCATAGTTCAGAAAATTAAACAATCATTCAACTAGTGGAATTTCATAAAAATGAAAAGCTTTTTCTGTTGTTATTTTATACACACACACACACACACACACACAATTTTTTTTTTTTTGCTTCTTCAAGGTAGGATCTCTCATTCTAGCCCAGGCTGACCTAGAGTTCACTGTGTAGTCTCAGGGTAGACTTGAACTCAAGGAAATCCACCTACATCTGCCTCCCAAGTGCTGGGAGGCATGCACCAGTACCAAGCCCAGCCCTAAAAAGTTTTTGTACAGACAGACATATAATAAACAGAGCCAACAACCTCACAGAATGGGAGAATATCTTGGCCAGCTATATCTCTAACAGAGGCCTAATATCTACAAAGAACTCAAAAATTAGGCAATTAAAAAAAAATCAAGCTGGGTATGCTGGCACATGGCTTTAATCCCAGCACTCTGAAGGCAGAAGTAGGAGGCTGTTTATGAGTTTAAGGCCAGCCTGAGGATACAGAGTGAATCCCAGGTCATTCTGGGCTCGAGTGTGACCCTACCTCAAAAGATAAATGGCAACAAAAAACAACAACAAAAATCAAACAGGGCTGGAGAGATAGCTTAGCAGTTAAAGCACTTGCCTGCAGAGCCAAAGGTCCCAGGTTCAATTCCCCAGCAACCACATAAAGACAGAGGAACAAGGTGACACATGCGTCTGGAGTTTGTTTGCAATGGTTCATTCTCTCTAATAAAGAAATAAGTAAATTTAAAAAAATAAATAAATAAACAATGACTCAAACATTGGCCAAAGAATTGAAGACAGAATTTTCACAGGAAGGAATACAAATGGCCACTGCTCACTTAGAAATGTGCAACATGCTAGTCATCAGGGCTACATTAAAACAACTATGAGATCCCATCTTATTCCACTCAGGATGGCAATCATCAAAACATCAAATGACAACAAATGTTGGCAAGGATGTGCAGAAAGAGGAGCCCTTATTCACTGCTGGTGGGAGTGCAAACTTACACAACCACTATGGAATGCAGTATGAAGACTCCTGAAAAACATGAAAATAGTTCTACCATCTGACTCAGCTATTCCACTCTTGGACATTTACTCTAAAGAAACCACTCTTTACCTCAAAGATACTTGCTCAAGCATGGTTATAACTGCTCCATTCATAATAACTAGGAACTGGAATCAATCCCGATGCCATCGATAAGATGGATGAATACTGAAGATGCATTATTATACACAGTGTAATTCTACTCAGCAGTAAGGAAAAAATGAAATGATGAAATTAACAGGAAAATGGATGGACTTGAAAAATATGCTAAGCAAGGTTCACACATAGTCTATAAAAGTCAAACACTGCATGTTGTCTATCATATGTTGCTTCTAAAATGGGCCAGCTGAGGAAGAGGGTAAAAAGCAGTAAGTATTAGGAATATGGAGGTACAACTAGACAAAGACCAGGAAAAAGTGAAAACAGGAAGGGAGAAGGAGATAATAAACAAACTAATAGAGGGAAACAATTTGGGGGCTGGAAGAGTGGGTAAGCTGGAAGATGGGAGGGAGAGTAAGGGAACTACACAAAACTAGACTAATGTGGTCAGTACATTAGGAACCATCCTCCAGGTTATCAGTACTAAAGATATAACCTCCAATGAATGTGGGTGGATGGATCTGACAGATACACCCAGTAGAAGGTGGAGGAAGTTTTAAACCCCAAACTGCAGGCTCTAGCTTGGGAATCCCAGGAATGTAATTGGGTTACCCTTCTCCACCCCCATGAGCATTTGGCCAGGGAGATCCACAAGGTCCCCTAAAAAGGTAGGCCCATTAAAGCACGTGGTTACCCAACAAACTTAAAAGATGACTCAACTGCTGAAAACACCACAGGCTGCCATCTCAGGACATGACAGACCACGAGGAATATGAGGGGAAAGCCAGCAGTCTCCTGACAAACCCTCATGGTGCTGTAAAGTGCTGTGGGAGCTGTGACAATGGTCACCAACAGCATGGACAAGCAAGAGACCCCACAAAATATACAACCACCAAATGGCCAAGAAACACATACTTAATAGTGGCCATACCCCATGTAGGCAACCAACTGTCCTACAATTGAACATGAGCTCGTACTAGTGCAGGAACCAAGTCAGACACACACAGGTAGTAAACTCACAACCCCCACAGAGAAGCCCGCATTACTCTCTGGACAAGATGAGTGGGAATCCTCATCAAAACGTCTCTCAAAATTATATGTAGGCTTACACAGTATGGCCGGCGACATTAGCTAGCGCTCGCTCAACTCTCTCTCTAACGGGGAAAGCAGCGGACTACCAGAGACTGAATTCTATCTGCCTCTTTATTTCCAACAGACTCACGTTCAACTTTCACTCACGAAAATAGCCGGGAAAATTTTTATTAATCCTTTTTTTTCTAAAAAAAAGTTAATATAAAATTATAGCAAAAAAAACAAACAAACAAACAAACAAAAACAAAAGGAACCTGAACTTCAGTAACACAGCTGGAACAATCCGCAGCGGCAGGAGAAGAGATTTAATTTTAGTTGATTTTCTGTGGTTGTTGGTTTTTCGCTAGTCTCACGGTGATAGAAGCTGCTGGAGGTTTGGTTCTCCAGGCAGCAGTCGGACGCTAACCAGGGATCTGGGGATCTTCGCACCATCCCGAGGTCTGAATGGGACGTCCTTTTGAAGGATGTGCAATGCTCAATCATAAGTGTGACAAAAACTGACAAGCAGGAAGCTTATGTACTCAGTGAGAGTAGCATGTTTGTCTCCAAGAGACGTTTCATTTTGAAGACATGTGGTACCACCCTCTTGCTGAAAGCACTGGTTCCCCTGTTGAAGCTTGCTAGGGATTACAGTGGGTTTGACTCAATTCAAAGCTTCTTTTATTCTCATAAGAATTTCATGAAGCCTTCTCACCAAGGATACCCACACCAGAATTTCCAAGAAGAAATAGAGTTTCTGAATGCAATTTTCCCAATGGAGCAGCATATTGTATGGGACGTATGAATTCTCACTGTTGGTACTTGTGTACTTTGGATTTCCCAGAGAGTCGGGTAATCAGTCAGCCAGATCAAACCCTGGAAATTCTGATGAGTGAGCTTGACCCAGCAGTTATGGACCAGTTCTACATGAAAGACGGTGTTACTGCAAAGGATGTCACTCGTGAGAGTGGAATTCGTGACCTGATACCAGGTTCTGTCATTGATGCCACACTGTTCAATCCTTGTGGGTATTCGATGAATGGAATGAAATCGGATGGAACTTATTGGACAATTCACATCACTCCAGAACCAGAATTTTCTTATGTCAGCTTTGAAACAAACTTAAGTCAGACCTCCTATGATGACCTGATCAGGAAAGTTGTGGACGTCTTCAAGCCAGGAAAGTTTGTGACCACCTTGTTTGTTAATCAGAGTTCTAAATGTCGCACAGTGCTTTCTTCACCCCAAAAGATTGAAGGTTTTAAACGTCTTGATTGCCAGAGCGCCATGTTCAATGATTACAATTTTGTTTTTACCAGTTTTGCTAAGCAGCAGCAACAGCAGAGTTGATTAAGAAAGATGAAGAAAAAGCGCAAAAAGAGAAGACACATAGAAGGTGGTGGCTGCTTCCTAGATGTTGATACTGGGGGCTATGCTGTCCATGACCACCACCTTGTAGTTGCAGAAAGCCCTAGGTGTAATGATAGTGTAATCATTTTGAAGTGTATGCATTATTGTATCAAGGAGTTAGATATCTTGCATGAATGCTGTCTTCTGTGTTTAGGTATTCTATGCCACTCTTGCTGTGAAATTGAAGTGCATGTAGAAAAAAACTTTTACTATGTGAAACTTTACAACTCATGTGGAAACAATTCAATTTGGTTTATGCACAGTATAATATTTCTGCAGGTATCATCCAAAATTCCCCACAGACAAGGCTTTCGTCCTCATTAGATGTTGGCCTCAGCTGACCATCTGGGACTGTTCTGTTAAATTGCTGCCAGAATTTTACATCCAGTTACCTCCACTTTCTAGAATATATTCTCTACTAATGTTATTTAAAAAACCAGTTTCTACTTCATACAGGTGTTTTTTGCAACGGCAATTAAAGTTTTTCTTCCACAAGTTGAGTCCTTAAGAAAATGATTCCAGTTCATTTGTGTATAACTATTTGAATGATTGTTCCTACATTTGAAGTCCTTTGCTTTCTCCCCTCACCGTGGTGTCTTGCCTCCCACTCCACCCCCCAATTAAAGCAATACACTGTGCCACTGTGGGTTTGTATATTAATCTTACACCCCAGATGGGGGAGTGGGGGAAATGGTCCCTGGGCTTAATTTTCCTTTAAGGCCATGGGAACGTGGCCTTTTGAGCTCTTCTGGAATATGACAATAATGTCTCAAAAATGAAATTAAAGGTCTCCTGGATGATTAGTGGGAGGACCTGTAGACAGTTGGTAGATCAAGATATAGCCGAGCCCTGTGGAAACCATCTGTTAAGGGATGCTCTTTAGTAGTTAGCTTCTAATGCGGTAGTGTACTACCTTTACTAACTTGTTAAGTGATCTGAGGGGATTCTTACCAAGAAGTCTTAAGCAGGGAGATTTAGCGAAGTGGTGTCCTGGATGTAGATCATTCAGCTTCACTTACTTCCAGCAGCCATTGTCACCAGTTTCCACTAATGGTGTCCTATGAACTTGGATTTAAAGCTGAATCTATGGCTTTTCCATCGGACTTCAAGTTGTATGATATGTGACGCATGTCGACTGTCTGGCTTTACCTGTTCCTTTTGGTCTTCGTTCACATGATCAAATGAATGACTGCCCAAAATGAGAACTGTTGCCCTGAGAGCCATACAGCAGAGTGCAGGAATGAATAACAGTCTTCTGAAAATACACAATGGGAGCAGACTAGAAATGCCAGCTTTCTAGAGTTACCATCTTTTAGCTAATTAGAAATACTGTGGGATTTAAGCAACTGAGATAAGAGCAAAGTTGACTAAATTTTGTATCTGTTGTCCTCACAATTTTTTCCTGACAATTTCTGGATTGATGCAGTGATGTTTTGTTCCTTCCGTATTTATAAATGAAACACCTTTTTTTAGTGTTTCTACACATAGAACCTACTTGGTTTGAAATCAAGTGGTTGGAAGGGTTCTGACTTCGGTGTTACGCATGCTGTTGATGGACTGTTTCACTGAGGAGCTCTCTGTCAGCTTTATCAGTTTGCCTCTGTGGTGAGCCCAGCGCTTAACCTTTTCACTTGCCCTGTTGCAAGGAACAATGCTTAAGATGGATTTTGTTCTTGAACAGTGTCCCAGTAGACTTGATGACATTTGTTGGCCTGAGGTTTGATTTCTTTTTCTCCCCTCCCCCCAACAGAATTAAGAATTCTGATGTTGAAAACTCACACAAATTTATGTGGAACAAAGCCTAAAAAAATGAGAAATGTAGATCAAATAGTAATCTAAATGTGATAGAGGAGGGAAAATTTTGGTGCCATAATTTCTCTCTTAATTGGTGTTGGACTTTAATCAGTTGAAATGTATTTCTGTACCACAATGTAAGCTTCAATAAAAGTTTGCTTAATTAATTATCTAGTAAAAAAAAAAATTATATGTATATCTCCCTTAGTCAAAGCTGTACTCACCCTTACTTGGAGAATCCGTCTTATTGTACAGATGGCAGAAATTACTGGGAAGACCCAAGATTCACCAATTCTACAAGAAAAGATAGCTGACTGTTAACCACAAGATGCACCACCTTTAATTCCTACTCTTTACCAGATTAGCTAAACTGGCAGATACATGTGGAATAAAACCCTAGAGATTCTAAAAGTGGAATTGAACTCCATTTCACAGAAAGTCATTAGAGGATTTCCAGCAAAGCAATGACATATATTCAGTGTCCATGTTTTTAAAGATCAGTTTGGCTATAAGCTAAAAAAAACTCAACAAAAGAAAGTGAGGGCTCTTGAAGTATGGAGATGTTTGGACATCATTAGGATTAGTAAAACCTATGTCAATATGATTTTAAAAAGTTGAACTGAATGCACTGCATTTTACAACATAGATGGTTATCAGTTTATGGGGTTAGGGGCAGAATGTGGCTTGAATCAGGTGTCCTCCATAAACTTAGGTGTTCTGAATGCTAGGTTCCTAGCTGATGAAGATTTGGGAATTAATACCTCCTGGAAGCATTATTGTTGGGTGTGGATTTATGGGTATAATAGCCAGTTTCCCCTCACCAGTGTTTGACATACTGTCCTGTTGCTGTTGTCCACCTTATGTTGGCCAGGGGGTGATGTCCACCCTCTGCTCATGTCATCGTTTTCCCTGCCATCATGGAGCTTCCCCTTGAGTCTGTAAGCCAAAATAAACCATTTCCTCCCATAAAAAAGAAAGAAAGAAAAAAAGAAAGGGAGAGAGGGAGGGAGGGAGGGAGGGAATGGGAGATCAATCAGGGGGTAAGAAAAGTGAAGCATGATCCAGACTGCACAAGAGCATGGGAAGGGATGAGCTGTGAAAAGCTCATAAGTTATCAAGAACCTGACTATGGATGAAACAACAAGAACTAGGATTCAGTTAGAGAAAGTATATTTTTGAATAGCAACTCTTAAATTGTTTCTATTTATGAACTAGAGAAATGGTACAGTGGTGGTTAAAGGCACTTGTTTGTAAAGCTTCCCAGTACCCACATAAAGCCAGAGGCACAAAGTGGCACATACATCTGGCATTTGTTTGCAAGGGAAAGAAGCCCTGGTGTCATGTCCATTCTCTCTTTCTCTCCCTCTTGCTTCCTCCTTACAAAATAGTAAAAAATATAAATAAATAAAATTGTTTCTATTTAAATTCAAGAGATCTTCTAGCACAACTGAAAATCCACATTACTGAAGGGGATGCACAAGTCTACAGCTGAGAAAACAGTCAGGACTGGAGATGTGGATTTGGCAGCTGACAGCATACAGATGGAATTCACAGCCATGAAAGGCATGAGGTTACCTACAAGCAAAGCGCAGAGAGAAAGAAGTAGGATACATTCCAAATTACAATGCTAAAGCAAAGGAAAGCTCAGCAATGGTAGTAAGGATCGAGCAGCCAGAACACAAGGTGAGAAAAGGACAGGTTAATGGGTCTGGAGTCACAAAATTCTAAAATGGTTTAAGAGGGAAGGGATGGTTAACTGTAAATACTGCCTTTGGAATTCAAGTCAATAAGGACTGATAAAAACACTGAATGGAAATCTGTATCCTTTTAAGGGCTGACTCAGTGGAGCAGAGTACTCAGAAGACAATACTGTGGGTAAAAAAGAAAGGGGACATGAAGTGCTCTCTTTATGCTTTTTTAAAAATTAATTTATTGATTGATTTTGTTTGTTTTTGGTTTCTTTTGACGTAGGGTCTTGCTCTATCCCAGGCTGGCCTGGAATTCCCTATGTAGTCTCAAGGCTGGCCTCCAACTCACAGTGATCCTCCTATCTCTGCCTCCCAGTGCTTGGATGAAAGGCATGCGCCACCATGCCTGGCTGCTCTTTATTCTTAATGTGGGGGAGACCAACAAATAGCAGGGAGAAAAGAAAATGTAGGAGACAAATGAGAACTTACAGTAGCAAATGCACTGTGCAGGGGAGTACAGAGACTAGAGCACACTGCAAGAGTTGGTCACCCTTAAAAGTCAGTCTTGATTGTCCACTACATTAGGCTGAAAGTACCTAGGAGATTAGTGAAGCACACCCTCTGGTTATATCTCTGAAGGCTTTTGCAAAAAGAGTTAACTAAGGGAAGGGATTAATGTGGGCAGGAACCAGAGAGAATAAAAGGGGGAAAGAGAGAATCCACTAGCACAAGCATTCCCTCTATCTGCATCATGGCCACCATGACCTGAGCTGCCATGCTCAGGCAGGTCCAGCTCACTAGCATAGACGGAAACTTCTGAAACCATGAAACCTCCATAAGTTGTTTATGTCAGACATTCTGCCACAGTAATAAAAGGTCTAACAAAGGAGCACAAACAAAGATAGCTATCTACTGTGGCAAGAAGAAAAGTACAGTATTTTAATAGGTACTTTATACACTTTAAAAACTTTTAAAAATTAGTTCCTACTCTCTAGGAGGCCTTGGCATATCTATTTTGTCTCTTCCTTCTGCTCTCTCCACTAGCAAATAAATATAAATAAATAAAATCATTCTTGACATGAGAAAATTAAGATAGAAAATAGAAAAAGACCACTACTTACCTCCCACAAGTTACGAGGGAACCTCACCAGCACATTTATCACACCAAAGTGCTATAAATGCTATAAATGTAGAAATTAGCTATTAAATACCTATGTATCATCAAGAAAACAGGGAAAAAAGGGATACAACTCAACCATGATTTCTTCTCCTTAAGGGAAGAAACTGATTTTTCTTATATATCTCTGACTTAGTCCTAGTACAAGAGTAGTTTTTGAGTATTTACTAACTAAATAAGGATATAAACAAAACAGTGCAGACAGATGAATAAAGACAGAAGGGGGAGGGAGTGTAGGAGGGAGGGAAGAGAAAGAAAAGAGATGAGAGGAGAAGAGAGGAGAGGAGAGGACAGGAGAGAAAAAAACTGAGCTGGAGAGATGGTTCAGCAGTTAAGTGTACTTCCTGTGCAAGCATGAGGACCTGGAATGGGCCTGAGAATGCCTGAGTTCAAATCTACAGATCCCACATGAAACAGCTGGATGAGGCCATATGTATCTGTAACCCCAGAGACCCAAGAATCACAGGAGCTCTGGAATCACAGGCTCTGGAATCAGTAAAAGGAGACTCTGTCCCAAAACAAGATCAGGCAGAAGAGCAACAGAGTGTGATGCTCAACCTTCATTGTATATCTTTTCTTTCAGTACTGTGTTAATTTGTAGAAGATACTGGAAACAAAACAATTGATTTGAGAAAAAAAAATTGATATTAGTAGAAAGAACAATTAATATCCAAGGTGAGGCTTTTACAAAATATTTATTGATTGATTGATTCATGAGATGGGAGAGGGAAGAGAAATAAAGGAGCACTTCAGGGCTTCTTGCCATTGCAAATAAACTCCTGATGCGTGCACCACTTTGTGCATCTGGCATTACGTGTAAGGATACTGGGGAATTGATCCGGGTCCAGCAGGCTTTGCAAACAAGCACCTTTAACCACTGAGCAAGCTCCTGAGCTCTAGGTTGAGGCTTTTATAATTTGACTGCTCCATTCCCCTCTCAGAGTTATGAACCGAATGTACCTTTTTTCTTGTTATGCTTCTTATCTTTGTTAATTAGCATTTGTTTACCCTAATTCTATAAAAATATTTAGTATTTTTTAAAGCTAAGTTCAGATGTTCTGCCTGAAAGTGCTTTGCAGAATTGTTTTAGAATCAGTTACCAATCCCCTTTTTTGCATTGTGTGTGTGTGTGTGTGTGTGTGTGTGTGTGTGTGTTTGGTACATACATATATATATATACAATGTTTCTGGCCTCATGAACCTTAGTCTCATCATTGAATTCTTTAAAACAAAGACAAAAGATTGTCTCTATATCTACAGGTTCATCTCCTGGGGGATGGTTCAACATAGTTTGAGAACACAAATAAATGTCAGTACCTGTTTGCAGCTAGAGAAAAAGACAATACTCTTGTTCTTCAAGTGGCTTCTCAAGAAGGAATACAACACAATTATTTTCTGCTGTAGCTCACAAACGATATAGTTCTGCTCCAAAGTAGCAGGGGTGATTGTGAAATCAAGATGTTGCAGTCCAGTTCACATTGCTGGTAGAAATCACCCAACCAAGAGCAGCTTCTGGGAAAAAGAGATTTATTTTGGCTTAAAGGCTCAAGGGGAAGCGCCACGATGGCAGGGGGGAAACGATGGCACAAGCAGAGGGTGGACATCACCCCCTGGCCAACATAAGATGGACCACAGCAACAGGAGGGTGTGCCAAACACTGGCAAGGGGAAACTGGCTATAATACCCATAAGCCAGCCCCCAACAATACACTCCCTCCAGGAGGCATTAATTCCCAAATATCCATCAGCTAGGGACCTAGCATTCACAACACCTAAGTTTATGGGGGACACCTGAATCAAACCATCACACAAGAGAAACACTTATTTCAAACACTGTATTGTGCTACCTTTGAAATTCATCACTAACATACTTTCACTACTGTCTCTTGGAAAGAAAATCACTATGTGATTAAAATACATTCAGTAAAAAAAAAAAAAAAAAAAAAAAAACCTTTAGCAATTCTATGTCAAGAAAAGAAATAGCAGGGTTAGAGAGAAAAGCACTTGCCAGCAAAGTCAAAGGACCCAGGTTCAATTCCCCATTACCCATATAAAGCCAGATACACAAGGTAGCGCATGTGCCTGGAGTTTGTTTGCAGTCGCAAAATTCCCTGTCATGCCCATTCTCTCTATCTGCCTCTCTCTCTATCAATCAAATAAATAAATAAAATATTTTTTAAATTTTTATTTAAAAAAGAAGCCAGGTATGGTGGTGCACACCTTTAAAACCAGCACTTCAGAGGCCAAGGAAAGAGGATCACTGTGAATTTGGGGTCCACCTGAGACCGCAGAATAAATTCCAAGTTGTTCTAGGCTAGAACAAAATCCTACCTCAAAAAAAAGCAGAGACCATACCTCAGAAAACAAACATTAAACAAAAAAAAAAGAGTTTGTTCTCTAGACCAGTATGAGAACGGCTATGATAGATTTCTCACACTTAAAACATATATTCAGAATTTGAGTAATTTAACCAGTATATGTAAGATGCTTACAGAGCTAATTACAAAAAGCATTTTATTGCCTATGAAATATAAATTCACAATCTCAAAACCTTGAACAGAAAAAAAATGTATTTTGCTTTGGCATGAACCCAGATATATTTGGGGTTTTTCAAACTCAAATGTGCAAGGTCCTTTACAAATTTGGTTTGTGTGGCTGAGAAAAGTAAACTGTGCTATTTCTTAGGAAGATTTTCACTAACAGCATTCATGGTATCAGCAAAGGCCAGATCCAAGATTCTATCTGCTTCATCAAGAACTAAAGAAGAAAAATCCAAGTTGATGTACGATTTCAAAAATACAGTAACCTAAAGCAGAAAAGGACACTGGCTGGGTTGGAGACAGTGCAGCTGTAGAGCTTGGCTAGCATGTATGATGCCCTGGCTCAAAGCTCAGAATCACAATTTAAAAGGAAATAAGATAAAAACTCACAAACGCTAAAACTTCCATAGTATGTAGTGTTGTTAATCTTTCTTTAGACAAAGTTACCATAGATACATAAAAGGCCATAATACAGGAACCCTTACTAGGAGTACAACCTTTTTGAAAGTACAGAAGCTTTTAAAAATGTAAAGTTAGCCGGACACGGTGGCGCACATCTTTAATCCCAGCACTTGTGAGGCAGAAGTAAGAGGATCTTGGTGAGTTCAAGGCCACCCTGAGACTACATAATGAATTCCAGGTCGGCCTCGGCTACAGTAAAACCCTACCCTACCCCGAAAAACAATTTTTTTTTAAAAGGAAACATGATTAAACTACACACTAGGTAATATCACTACACACAAAAAACTCTAAAACAAATGATGGTTGGACCTTAGTGGGGTATTATTTAAAAAAAAGAAAAATTGTCAATACCTAATACTAAAGTTCCAAGTTTTACATGTAAAAATACATACATTCTGAGAAGTCATGATACTTTCCCATTTTTCGGAGAACCTCAAAGATCTGATAAGCCAATTCCCTCGTAGGTGATATTATCAGAACCCCCAGCCCATGTGCTGATTCCACTGCAGACCACACAAGGTCACTGCCCGTAGTGATGTAACCATTACAGCACCAGTCTTCCTGCCTGTAAATTTAAACACCACTACATTTCTATCGCTTCTTCTGGACCAGTGCTGAGAGCAGCAGAGGCGCGGACCCCAGGTGACACACCCCGCCGCGGGCCGGCCCCCCGTTCCCGCCGCAGACTCGGGGCCAGCCTCACCGTCTCGTAGCTCTGCGTGAGCCGGCCGATCACCTCGCGCTCGACCTGCCACTCCGGCTTCTTCCGCTGCCTCCTTAACTCCTTCTTCTGGCTCTGCCGGTGGCTGTGCTTCTTCTTCCAGCGATTGAAGCTCCGCACTGGGTCAGCTCGGGCTCCGTGACCGAGAGAGTGGGCACTTCGGCCCATGCTGGCAGCGCGCAGCAACAGCCCAAGCCGCTCCCGACGCCAGAGACACGGCGTGGCCTGAGCGATGCACCGGAAACAGCCCGCGGCAGCCGGCGCAAGGGCGCATGCCCAGGCCCGAGAGCCCGCCCCCAGCCTTTGAATCCCAGGCTAAGGCGAATGACGACAGGGAAAGTCCACGCGCTGATTGGTGGTTTGGCTTCCGCAGGGCGGAGCTCTCTCTAGACACTGTGCTAATAGGTACTCGGAGAAACCGGCATCCCTTTGCCTCCCTGCACACGGGCTTTTTAAAGGGGCACCTGTGTGCTGCGGTTGTTTTGATGGTGACTTCATGGTATTTAACATTTAAAAACCACTGTTCTGGTAAGGCAGCTTAGAGTGACTGGAGCCCAGAAACTAAATCTTTGGAGTGATGGTTAAGGCATTTACCTCCAAAGCCAAAGGGCATAGGTTCAATTCTCCAGGACCCACGTAAGCCACATGCACAAAGTGGCATATGTGTTGGCCTTGCCGCACTCATCTTCTTTCTGCCTCTCTCAAATAAATTAAAAAACTAAAATATAAAACTATTTTTTAAAAACAGGTGTACTCTAAAACCTTCAAGCCTATCCAGAGAGATTTGCTCAATGATGGAATGCTACACAGCAGTAAGGAAAAAAAAAAAAAATGACACAATGAAATTTGCAGAAAAATGGTTGAACCTGGAACAGATCATTCTCAATGAACTCACCCAATCACAGAAAGATAATAAGCAGGTGGCTGTCATCCACAATTAGCTTTTGATCAGAGAGACCTACACGGTTTCCTAAATGAATAACAGATTTCTGTCAGAGTACTTGATGACCCACCAAAGGTTAGTGGTAAGACCCTGTTGCTGAAGACACCATATGCAGTTGACACATAACATGGAGTGACATGGCCGGAAGTTGGAAGAGAGTCAGTCCCCAGACAGTCAGCAGTCTAGTGCCAGAAGGCGCTACATGGGCGACTGGGGAAAAATGACCAATATCTATCCAAACAACTCATGATCTAACCTCTTAGCAGCAAATAACCTGCCGTGATGCTCACACAAGTGCAATAGTGGCACTCAGCCATAGTGGAAAACAGCTGCTCTTGATTTGGTTAACTGGTCCACTCAGTGTAATGAAACTCATAGCTGGAGTTCAGAAACAAGTCAGAACCATATCCAAAAAGCAAGCCCACTCTCCATTATCAAGCTATCACCAATGTGGGCTACAAGAGGGCCTACACCTATTAAATTCTCTCTAAAACAATAAGGGTTATCCCATTTATCTGATGCTAACTTTACTCTCCACTGGAGAATCTGCTTCTCTTTTTCAGAGAAACTCAGATCCTAAGGAGAAAACCACCGCATCATACCTCAAAAGGCCCCCAGCTGAAACTAAGAATAATTGGCGAACCAAGCAAGGGTGCTGTTTGCTTGGTGAACCTGGTACCAGCACAAGGGTGAAGGAGATCGACACAGAGAACGGTCAACTCCTACCAAATCAGATATCCAGAGACAAAAAGGCTCCCAAGACCTCATCACTGAAGCAGACCTAAAATGAACCCAACATGGCTCAGAGAAATTTGTGGAAGCGGGGGCAGAAAAAATGTCAGAGCTACACATTGGGTCATGATACACAGAGACATTTCCTCCTACCCATAACTAAGGGCTAACTCCAAAATGCATGACCCATATACCTCAACAAGGAGGGGCCAGCAGGAGGAGGAAGAACAGGGAAGAGGCTAACAATGGTACCAACTTGCCTGTATTCACTGAGTACAAAACCAATTAATAAAAAAAAAGGGGAAATTAAAAAAAAGGAATATCCTTGGATCTGGCTTCTCCTTACCCATGCCTAAAGGAATTACATAGATCTGTTTTTCCCATACACAACCTGAGTCCTTTCCTGGGAGGGAGGACTCCTTTTCTAAAATTAAGGTTTAAATCTAGCCAGGCGTAGTGGTACATGCCTTTAATCCCAGCACTGGGAAAGCAGAGGTAGGAGGATAGCCATGAGTTCGAGATCACCCTGAGACTACATAGTGAATGCCAGGTCAGCCTGAGCTAAAGTGAGACCCTACCTTGAAAAACCAAAAACCTTAACTAAAATAAAATTAAGGTTTAAATCTCACTCTGGCATTGTGGTTGGTTGAGCTCAAGCCTAAAACTTGGCCTCATAGCTGGCCTCTTCCTGAACCAGCTCCTGAGTCCACATCAATCAGCCCTGTCTTAAGATTCAACTGAGCCAAAGTGTAAAGCCCACCACAATAACATTATACCTGAGACTACATAGTGAAGTCCAGGTCAGCCTGGGCCAGAGTGAGACCCTACCTCAAGAAAAAAAAAAAAAAAGAATTATAAATAAATGCTTAACAGGTGGGCAAGACCTCTTTTATGGCTGTCTATCTCTCCTGAACGTCCAGGTCCCTGCTCTAGTAAGCCGTCCTCATCTGAGCCAATGGGGGAGGGACCCCCTATGCCAAGGTGGGCTCCCTACTCCCTACTCCACATGGCAAGGAGCTCTCTTCCTTCCTCATCTTTCCTTCTCTTAATCTAATAAAGTCTCTCTAAACCTTGCAGTTCTGGTCTATGGATGTTAATTCTTTAAATTGGGAAGACTCACTGGAGGTGGAGGTCCATGCCTTTAATCCCAACAGAGGAGGCAGAAGTAGGATTGCTGTGAGTTTGAGGCCACCCTGAGAATGCATAGTGAGTACCAGGGTAGCTTCAGCTACAGGAAGACCCTACCTTGAAAAACAAAAAAATTCATAAGACAAGGATCTGAGGTACCCTACATTTATTGATGTATTGGGAAGGGACCCAACATTACCATTTCACTGATTTCAACACCTTAGGGCTGGACTCTAGGATCCATCCCCAGTGACATGCCTCTTTTCCAGTAGGGCTCCACCCACTGGAGACTCATGATTCAAGCCCATATATTCTAAATGTCACATGTGGGGTGGGTGAATGAGATGAGGGGTCCTAGCTTTAGGGAAATGCTGAGCCTGTCTGGATGACAATGGCAAGAATCTGCCTAGTATGAGATTTGGAGATCATATTTCAGAGAAGAGGATGGCAAAATAGTGCCAAGAGAGGCCAGGGTTCTCTGGAGTCTAGGACTCAGGGTGGACGGACTGGCTTTGTAACTAAGGCTCACCTAGCTGCGCAAGGTGGCTGAGCTCCTGCACTGTCTCCTTTCGGCCCACGTGGTTCCCTGTCTTGTAGATCTAGTCCTGTTTCTCTTGATTCTTTCTGGAGGAAGTTGTGTGGCCAAATTTAGTTAAGGAATCATTTTACTGAGTGCTGCTATCCAAGGGTATGAGCTGGGAGGAATGGGAGAATGGACAGAACCTGCATTTCAAGGACTAACTTATTTCCTCAATGGGATAAATGCTCAACTGACAGAGTCCCATGGATTTAAAGGGGGTTTTGAGGTTCCTGTGAAAGTTACCATGGTTTGAGTTGCTATTAATTGTATACAATGTGACATTTGAGCTGGAGCTTGGACACTTTGGTATAGTTGGAGTGGACATCATGGGTGGAATACCAAAAAAAGTCTGAAACTTGGAGACTGATACAGGTGTTTGGGGGTGACCCACATTCCCATAAGTTACCTCCTCATCCATACTGCTGTGCATAAACCCAATAAACTCTTTGGTTTGTCAAGCTTGACTTAATTGTTATCATTCCTCTGTTCTGTTCTGAGTGCACTATCTGGGTAGAATAAATGTTTCTATCTCCCTGGGAAAAGATTACATACTACCCAGTTGAATGTCCCTGGTCCAATAGAGTGGAGCTAGTGTAGTGAGAGCTATGTATCACATAATTATATTTTAACTTTATTTATTTATTTGAGAGCAGAGAGACAGGAGAGACAGAGAGAGAGAATGGGTACGCCAAAGCCTCTAGTCACTAAAAACGACCTCCAGGTGCATGTTCCCCTTGTGCATCTGCCTTACATGGGTCCTGGAGAATTGAACCTGGGTCTTTTGGCTTCACAAGCAAATATCTTAACCACTAGGCCATTTCTCCAGCCCAGGAATACATAATCTTAAATTGATTGCTTTGTGTTCTGGTACTTGTTCTGCGGTGGATATACCAGACTCAGCTCTTGCCTCAGGAGCTGCCTCTAATGAGGAGAAAAGGTAGGAGACAGGGGAAGGCAGTAAGAAAGGACGAGGGGTGTAGTATTTGAGAGGAGAGTGGATCTAGAAGTGAACTTATTGTATTTTACTGAGTAATGACAGCATGCCACATGTCCAAAGCTGAGAATCCAAAGTGGGGGAACCAACACACTGTAATCAAGACTCTGAATAGCAGGGCCTGTGTTCTGGGGGGCCTGAGACTGTGACTGAGAGTTCCATCATAACCAAGAGCCGTTAAGATTCTCAGCAGTGACACTGACGTGTATGGGGAGCAGTCGTGTTGGGACAGGAACACAAGAGCAGGTCACATGTGCACTGTGTGGCCAGAGCAGAGGTGCTGGTGTTGAACCTCTGTTTTCGTCCTCATCTAAGGAGGGACAAGAGAAGTAGGTCCACCCCACAACCAGCAAGGATCCCCCTCCCCAAAGACTATCACCTCCAGCAGACCAAATGTTCAGAGCACACGTTTATGTGGGACACCTGATTCAAACCAAACATTCCCCCCTGTCACCCATACACTGATGAACATCCATGATGTAAAATACAGTGCTTCCAGTCCAACTTCAAGTCTTCATACTTTTTACCATTCCCAGCACTGTTCAAACATCCCCATAGTCCAAGGCCTCCTAACTGTAAGCTGTAACTATTTACATAATGGTATGGGATAAATATTCACATTGCAAAAGATGGCATTACAGGAAACAGTGAACCAATGCAAGATCTAAAACAAACAGGGTAAACTAATGTAGTGCCAAGTCTGATGCTGAAACCAGTGGCAAAGGCTCTGGTTTTTCAGTTCTGCCTCTCCAGCTGGGCTGCTCACTGACTGGGGAACAACCCATCCTGAGCTGGATGTTCTGCCATGGCCTCTATTCAGGGCCTGGCACTGCTCCACATTGCTTTTTTGTTTGTTTGTTTGTTTGTTTTTAATTTAGTTTATTTATTTGAGAGCGAAAGACAGAGGGAGAAGAAGGCATGCCAGGGCCTCCAGGCACTGCAAAGGAACTCCAGACACATGCACCCCCTTATGCAACTGGCTAACGTGGGTCTTGGGGAATTGAGCCTTGAACCAAGATCATTGGGCTTCAGGGGCAAGCGCTTAACCACTAAGCTATCTCTCCAGCCCTTGTTTTTATTTTTATTTTTATTTTTTATGTTTTTAATTTACTTCCAAGGAGAGAGAGAGGAGGGAGGGAGAAATTGGCACACCAGGGCCTCATTCTTTTGCCACTGCAAATGAACTCCAGATACATATGCCACTGTGTATGTAGCTGGCTGCATAGGATCATGTGCTTTCTTTTTTTTATTTTATTTTATTTATTTATTTGACAGAAAGAGGGAGAGAGAGAAAGAGAGAATGGGCGCACCAGGGCCTCCAGCCTCTGCAAATGAACTCCAGATACATGCACCCCCTTGTGCATCGGGCTAACGTGGGTCCTGGGGAATTGAAACTAGGTCTTTTGGCTTTGCAGGCAAACGCCTTAACCACTAAGCCATCCTTCCAGCCCTCGTATAAAAAAAAATTTCTTTTTGTTTTTGACTCTCTTTCTTTCTCTTATTCCTTTTGTTTTTGTTTTTTTCTTTTTTAAAAAATTATTTATTTTTAGCCGGGTGTGGTGGCGCACACCTTTAATCCCAGCACTTGGAAGGAAGAGGTAGGAGGATTACTGTGAGTTCAAGGCCACCCTGAGACTACATAGTGAATTCCAGGTCAGCCTGGGCTAGAGCGAGACCCTACCTCAAAATATATATATTTATTTATTTATTTGACAGAGAAAGAGGGAGAGAGAGAGAGAGAATAGGTGAGCCAGGGACTCCAGCCACTGCAAATGAACTCCAGACGTGTGTGCCCCTTGTGCATCTGGCTTAAATGAGTCCTGGGGAATAGAACCTGGGTCCTTTCACTTTGCAGGCAATCACCTTAACTGCTAAGCCTGTCACTCCTGCCCTGTTTTTGTTTTTTCAAGGTAAGGTCTCACTCCAGCTCAGGCTGACTTAGAACACACTTGTGAAGTCCGATCATGTGCTTTCTTTTCAATGATATTTGTTGAGATTTTTAAGATTGAAATGGACTTGTTTCCACCCAAACGGTTTGAGGTAGCAATGCTATTAATCTTTTCATGTTTTGAATATAAGCTGGAAGAAATTAGTGAATTTTATTCAATGATCCTGATTCATATTACTCTATATCTTCTTTTTTTACAAAATTTATTTATTATTCATTCATTCATTTATTTATGTGTTTGAGAAAGAGGTAGATAGAGAAAGAATGGGCACCATAGGGCCTCTAACCACTGCAAACAAACTCCAGTCACATGCAACACCTCGTGCCCCTGGCTTATGTGGTTGCTAAGGAATCAAACCTGAGTCCTTATGCTATGCAGACACATGACTCAACCACTAAGCTATCTCTCCAGCCCTCATATATTCTTTTTTTTAAAGTTTCATTTATTTATTTATTTGAGAACAAGAGAGAAAGGCAGATAAAGATAAGGAGAATGGGCATGCTAGGACTTCTAGTCACACTGCAAACAAACTCCAGATGCTTGCACCACCTTGTGCAGCTGGCTTTATATAGGTACTGGGGAATTGAAATCAGGTCCTTAGGCTTTGCAGGCAAGCACCTTAGCCGCTGAGCCATATCTCCAGCTTTTGTCTATATATTCTTTTTAGGAAACTTACTTTATCTGTTTGGAATAAAATAGTCACAGTAGCTTCAGCAAACAGGCTGAGGACAGTTCCTTCTTGGATTTTTCTGCAATTGATTTTGTATATTCACTAGGCCTTTAAACCTACGTAGAATTCTCTAGAACAAAATGCACCTAGAAATGTCTTTTTTACATGTGATCTGTTCAAGTACAGGTTTGCAGGGCATGGTGGCACACACGTTAATCCCAGCACTTGGGAGGCAGAAGTAGTAGGATCATTGTGAGTTCAAGGCCAGCCTGGGACTAAAGAGTGAGATTCAGATCACTCTGAGCTAATGTGACACCTTACCTCAGGAAAAAAAAAAAAAAAAAGTACAGGTTTAATTTTACTAATACTCTGGCGGCTTTTCAAATTCAATATACAAGTTTTCCTTCAGGGAATTAGGTTATTCCATATTTGGGGATAGGTTATATTTCTTTTAATAGCTTGTTTTCATGAGCAGGTCATGAGAATATATTATATGGATAGCCTTTATGGCTATATTATACTTTATTTTACATGCTTATTTGAAAATTTATATTAAATAGTATAATTATATATTTATGCCTAAGATATTTATATCCACACAAGGATGTTCTTAGAAAAACACTTTTGTCTTATTTAATCAGTGAGTAGCCTATCATTTAAATGCATAGTGATGGGAATATTTTTCAGGGTAGTCACACATTTAGAGACAAGGAACTTCATAATAATTTAAACATATGAGAAGAATACATCTACTCTGATAATTATAGTCTTAGGGAAAGAATATTACATGCACACACACATAAAGTAACCTATAGGATATCTTGAACTGACAGAAGCACACTTGGCTAGTACCAGCTGGTGGTTGTCACCGTAGAGATTAAGAATTCACTAAAAGTTCTATGGTCTATTGTGATATCTACCCCCTCAGTGCTGAATTCTGTCACTATGTGTCTAGGCACTGAGCCATAAAGTCAGATTTCTGCAGAGAGTGTTAGTAGCGTTATTTTTTAATGGTATTTAACTATGGGCTGTTGTTCATCTACAGGTATGTTGACTGGTCATTGAATGCTTTCCCTTCAAGTAGACTGGACAGTAAATTTTAAAATATTTTATATAATGAATTCTTTATGAATATACACCGATAATTGTTTATGCTATAATTTCATTCACTAAATTACATATATGCTGTTTCTATTTATATGAAAGTTTATAAAGATGTGTATTGCTTTTGGGCCATTGAACTGAAAATGTATTCACCTTATTTATTGTGAGTTATATACAGAAAGCAAGAGATATCCATTACAGATAACTCCCTGCCCACTTCCCTTCCAGAGAGAGGTCACTTTTCATAGTAATTCAATCAATAATCACTATTTTAACATACTAACGGATAATCTGTATTTCAACACACAAAAGTATAAATGAATTGTCAAGATGGATGAACAAGAATGTAAAGATTTGCTGTTGATTTACACTGATGAGTTTATAGATACATAGCTATGAAAACCAATAAGAACTCTATGTAGAGATGGTTGTGAACACCTATCTATCATCTATCTATCTACCTATGCATCTAGCTATCTACTTGTAGATTTAAACAGCTGTGGGAAGAGCTAATCCTGTTGTTATGTATTAGTGGCTTAGTTCTCCTTAACAGTATGAAGTCTGTCAAAAACTCTGGGCTTCCCCTAGGTTTGGCAATGGGCTAAAATATTTATGAGGAATTAATAAAGTAAGATTATGTGTTTTCATAGGTACTAGAAATTTTTTTGGTTTAAAAATTTGCATTTTAAAGCATTATTTTAAGTATTTAAAAACGTTTGCATTACATCACAACAGATTTATATGCAACTGCCAATTATAGAAAGCACAAAGCTGTTTCTGTGATCCTAACAAGGTATCCTTTTCTTCACCAGACAAAATCAAGTTAGGCTATTATATTTCAAAATGTTAAAACACCATAACACTTCAAACTCACTCTCTTCGTGTTTAAAAGAAAGCTATGTTGTTGTTTTTTTGTTTGTTTGTTTTTTGTTTTTTTTTCCATTTTCTATTCTTTTTTTTTAATGTTTTTATTAGCATTTTCCATGATTATTAAAAAAATCCCATGGTAATTCCTTCCCTCCCATTTTCTATTCTTGACGAAACGTTTCTTTCCAGTGGAACCAAAACCTCCTGGACATTGTGCAGTGTCATCCAGCATTTGAACTTCTGTTTATGGGTTAAAAAAAAAATCTGCCCACAAATAAGCTATGGAATTAGATCACCCTTTTTTACTTAAACTGCTCTTTCCCAAAATCAAACAGCACACTACCAACATTTCCATCATAATCTTCACCTATAAGACCAGTTCCTGCATGGATGACTTGTTTTACTGCCAAGGCAGAGAGCTTGGAGCTACTCTTCTACAGCATCCAGGGGGAGCAGCTATCTGAATGTCTGTTTTCACACTCGCTATCTCCTAATCATAGGCTCTGCCCTGACGTGGCCGGCGCCCGCACAGACCCTTGGGTGGGGCGGTGGCTGCTCAGAGAGCCAGGAAAGCGGAGCCCTGAGCCGCCCTGCTTAGCAGGCGCAGGCTGTTTGCTGGGGAGGGCGCTAAGAGCTCACAACAGCCTGGCGGCTTGGCCAGGCTCGGAGCGGGCGGGGCAGCCATGCGCAGCCTCCCTCAGCCTGGAGCCCGCCCCACCTTCCCTCAAGGCCCAGAGGTGATTTTTTTTTTTTTTCAGTAATTTGTTTATTGAGCATTAATGTTAACACTTCTAAGTTAGGTATTCACTGAAGAATTTTTCTTTGTCACTGTCCTGTCAATGGTCATAATGGAAAATATTGCACAGAACTCAAGCATGGAAATGATAAAATATCTACCCAACAAGTATCTGTTTTACACTTTAAAAACTAATTCAAACAAAATAATTGGAAGGGTTTCTCTGATTTGGAAGTCTTAAGATTTTATCTCTTGTTTTATTTGAGATATTTTTTCTTTTTTCTTTTTTTTAAAGAATGACACTGTACAAAGAGTGCAAATGGCCAGTAAAACTACTGCCTTAGAATTGTTGGCTTTAAGTAACTGAGGTATAATTTGAATTCACATCAGAGCTTTCTAAAATGGCAACAGTACATGCACATGACTTTTTCTTGTATTCAAAACTGGTTCTGGCTCTCCTGTCTGAGGAATAGAATTCTGGAAAGCCTTCTAAAGCTGGCACAATATCCTAAAACGCATTGAAAAGTTGGCAAACTTCACTGCCCTTGTTTATCTTAATAACACTGGGCTAAACAGAAAAGGAAAATTCAGTGAACAGTAACGAAAGCAGTGGGTTAGGTCTGGACCTGGAAGGGTTGGTAAGGTTGATGACCATTCAAAATCAGGTTCTTGGGCTGGAGAGATGGCTTAGCGGTTAAGCGCTTGCCTGTGAAGCCTAAGGACCCCGGTTCGAGGCTCGGTTCCCCAGGTCCCACGTTAGCCAGCTGCACAAGGGGGCGCACGCGTCTGGAGTTCGTTTGCAGAGGCTGGAAGCCCTGGCATGCCCATTCTCTCTCCCCCTCTATCTGTCTTTCTCTCTGTGTCTGTCACTCTCAACTAAATAAATAAATAAATAAATTATCAAAATCAGGTTCTTAGGAAAAAAGCAGTTTTTCGAAAGTAGGCCAAAAAGCCTACAATAAAGGGAAAAACTGCTACTAATGAATTGAACATTCAAGTTTACCTGTTTCCTAGAAGACTGAACAAAACAACAGAAGGCGAACCATTACACGTAGCTTAGAATGTATTCTCATAGAGTAAGTTTATTGGGATTATAGAACAATTGCTTTTCTAAATTTTCACTTGGTGTTTAAAATTTTGTGATTTGGGCTGGAGAGATGGCTTAGCGGTTAAGCGCTTGCCTGTGAAGCCTAAGGACCCCAGTTCGAGGCTCGATATTCCAGGACCCACCTTAGCCAGATGCACAAGGGGGCGCACATGTCTGGAGTTCGTTTGCAGTGGCTGGAAGCCCTGGCGCGCCCATTCCCTTTCTGTCTCTTTCTATCCCTCTCTCTCTGTCACTCTCAAATAAAGAAATAAAAATGACCCAAAAAATATTTTAATAAAATTTTGTGATTTATTATGTCACCATATGAAGACAGTTCAATTAATCATATCCAAGAAATACCTCATAAAGGACAAAGAATCCATAAATATAAAAGGTAATTACTGCAAAGCTTGTTTCCACACTAAAATACATATTATTACCCAAACTCTGCATGTTGAGCCATCCCATCTTGTTTAGGTTAGCATGACAATGAAAATCTTGAAGGACTGCACTGCTGCTAAGATGCTGCTTCCTATATGCACCATTTTAGACTATGCTTTACCTTTGCACCTCCCTTGTAGTACTAAAATAACAATAAACAGTCCTTTAGCTAAGGTCCCTTGCCTTATCTTAAGTGAAACATAAAATAAGGTAACTGCATTAATTTCTTGCTAGAATTGGTTTAAAAGCTATTTACCAAAAAGAAATATTAAACTTACATTTACAAAAAAATGGTTCTTTTAGATGCATGATTCATTCTATGTATCTTCATTCTAGAATCATTCATTCTAGAAGAGAGGGTGAATTTCAATATTTAACATTGTTTGAATTTTCAAGATAGGTTCTCACGCTAGCCCGGGATGACCTACAATGCACTATGTAGTCTCAGGTTTGCCTCGAATTCCTGGAGACCCTCCTATCTCTGCCTCCCTAGTACTGAGTGTAGTACCACATGCAGCCATTCATACATTTTTTTTGCCTAGTTTTAAAACTGTTTCATTGGTAAAAACTGTACATGTTGGGCTGGAAAGATGGCTTAGCAGTTCAAGGACTTGCCCACAAAGCCAGAGGAACTAGGTTTGATTCTCCATGACCCACGTAAGTGAGAAGTACAAGGTGGAACATGTGTTTGGACTTCTTTTGCAGTAGCTGGAAGCCCTGGTGTGTCCATTCTGTCCCCCCCTCTCTCTCTCTGTCTGTCTCTCCCTCTCTCACACCTCACACACACACGGTTTCCCTCGCTCTCCCTCTCTCTCTCTCTCTCTTGCTCTCTTTTTCCAGGGGAATCAGACCTAGGCCCTTCAGTTTTGCAGGCAAGCACTTTTACTGCTAAGCCATCTCTCCAGACCTGCTTTGTTAATTTTGAGGAGGTTTGGAGGCCTAGCCCTGGCTGACCAGGAAATCACTTTGCTTCCCAAGCAGGTCTGCATCTAACAGTGATGCTTCTACTTCAGCTTTCCAAGTGCTAGTATTGAAGAAAACTTACCTTATGCTGGTAAGGCTGTAGTGGTGAGAATGGACACACCAGGGTACTCTGCCAATGTAAATAAACTCCAGAGGCATGTGCCACTCTGTGCATGTGGCTATACATGAGAATCAAACTCTGGCCATTTTACTTTGCAAAAAAGCATCTGTAATCACTGACCCATCTCTCCAGCCTGCCTTTTCTTTTTCAAAGGCATAACTCTATACAATAGTGCCTGGAAGCTAAGGTTTACCTTGTGTTGGGTGGTCATTTAAAAGAGATCTTTTCCAACAGATCTGTTCCTTTCTGTTTCTGCCTTTGCCAAACATCTAAACCTTTGGCAGCTCTGTACAAAGTGTTGTGTTGAGTTTTGAGAACTGACCTATGATACAGGAAATGTGGTGGAACACAGGTCTCACATGACACATGAACCTGGATGAAAGGTCTTAAGAGTGAGTCAGTGAAGAAGCAGATCCCCTCTCTTTCATTCAGGATTTAAATCAGTACCTTCATGTGCATCTCTCATGGATCCTGGTTCACAGGGCACACTGAAGTAATTAATGTATGTCGAGGGGAGAATTTTGACAGTATTTATGGCTTCATTTCTCTGATGCCACTCACCAAACCCTAATATTTTGAATACTCTTGAACCATTGTTTATGAGACTGCAAGGATATTTCCTATAAAGTTTATATTAAATGTTAATTATCATATGTTATAACTCAAGTGTATTCATGGCTTTAGAATGCCATCTACCTAGGTTTCAACATGCTCACTGTGAGTGAGAGAACACTCACTAGTACCATTTAGATGCTGCTATTTTCTGTTGTGTTGCTTCTCTCTCTCAGCTTTTTTTTTTTTTTTTTTTTTTGAAGTAGAGACTTATTATAGCCTAGGCTGACCTGAAATTCACTATGCAGTGTCAGGGTGGCCTTGAACTTGATTAAAGGCATGCACCATCATTCCCACCAGAAAGAGACAGACAGAATGGGCATGCCAAAGCCTCTAGCCACTACTAACTACAGATGCATGTGTCACCTTGTGCATCTGGCTCTACATGGGTACCGAGGACTTGAACTTTGGTCTTTAGGTTTTGCAGGCAAATGCCTTAACTACTGAGCCATCTCTACAGTACACCTCCCCCTGCCCTTTTTTTTTTTTTTTTTTTTTTTGCTTCTTGATTAGTCTCTGCTGTCACTTGAGGATGCTGCTGTAGCAGCACTGCTTCTGGTATTCAGAGCACAGCCATACACACTGGCCTTTGTGTTGGCTAAGCCGTGCTCTCTGAGTACAGCATGAGCCTCACAACCTCTGAGTAACACGTGCTCTGTTGTCTTCCTAGTGGAGGATGTTACCACTCATGACAACAGACTTAATAATGAAGATGAAGACACGGAATCCAGTGAAAAGGTAAGACAATCTTTCTTCATCTTTTATCTTGCTTTCTTAATTTCCTGTTTTGAGTTCAGGTCATTCATGGCCATTAAACCATGACACTGAGTATTGCAGATACTAATAGATTTCAGATTCTGTTTTCAAGAGTGGTGGATGAATAGACAATTAGCAACTGTTACATTTTGCAAATGGACAATTGCCAATGCAGGGTCAGGTGAAATGGTGTATGATAGGTCATCCTCCAGTAAGAAAGCCATGTCTCCTCCCATGGATCTGCTGTAATTCATGAGGTAATGACAGGTAATGAGATCTCCTCCTGGAAATGATCACTGTTTTTGAATGGTGCATCTCATCCTTGTGTTATAAGACTATAAACTTGCCAATGACTGACAATTTTTAATAGTCAGAATGAAAAATAAATCAAGATATCAGTGAGTCCCAAGACTTCTTACACTGTCTTTGCTTCTATAATTGTAGATGGAACCCACAAAAGATGGTAAAAATTGTAAGTATTCTATTATTAATATTTAGGAAAAAAACGTAATTCCTTACTGGATTCTCTTAGAATAGTGATGATTGTAGCGTTTTACAGGTTGAAAGAGCAGGAAACAACTTCAATATAATGCTAATTGTCTAAGTAAAAACTTGTTGTACAGTTTTTTCTAGTTCTTGGAGGGAATTTGCCTCACTGCTCCATGCTTCTGCATCTTGTGATTTTGAATATATATGTGATTTTTCTCTGAGGTTATGTTTTCTCAGAAGATATTTGAAAGTTTGGTCACAATTGCCCTCATCATTTTCCTTAAAAAAAATCTATGACAAACATGTACATTACATGAACATTATGTAAATTAATACATGCAATGGCACTATGTTTATACATGGAGTTGGTGTAGTATCACCTCTAATATAGGACCAAAATGAACAATCTTAACTCTCAAATTTCTATGTGGACAAACAAGAACATGAATCCAGAAATAGGGGCCATTGCTGTTTCTTGCAGGTTGTTATGCAGACAATACCCAGAGGAGAGCAGAGACAACACTGCCTGTGGACTCGTCAAGAACTCCAGTCTCTAGTCCACAGATCTAACTAACCATTCTTAGAGAGGCTCCTCTGTCATCACATAAGCTACATGAGAAATAGGAAGGGGGTGACAGACTGATCATGTCCATCCTTTCACCACTTGAAAAGATATTATGTTTCATGTGGACTGAAATGAACTTAATCATGTGACCAAGATTCAACTGTACTTTGGTGTCATCTAGAAAATCTGTGAATGAGGGGAAAGCTGAGGTTGTTTTTGTGTGATTCACTGTGGCTTCATTGTTGTAGTTAGGAGTAGGTGAGTCATGAGCTCTGCTGACTTCTTCCAGATGTTCGTGACAGAGAACATTTGTATGTATGCATTGTAAAGATTGAACATAAACTCACACAAGCATACATACCTGATTCCACACTGTACTGAGCTTTCATTAGAAAATGGATGATCATTTGTTCTGTGCTCCTTTTTTTGGAACCATTTTCATGATCTAGACATGCTTTTTTAACAGCTAATAAATTACAGAGAGTGAACACCAGACATGTAAACTGAATTCCATAAAAACTTAAGAATCATTTTGTATTATTGAATAGGAATAAATGAGAAAACACAACTTATTAGGTTTAAAGATCATGTTTCATCAGCAAACAGCTGTTCCTGTTCATCTTAATATACTTTATGAATGTTTCTGCCTTTCTTCCATAATAGCAATATCAGCTGTCTTTCTTCTGTTGCTGCTGCCTGCTCTCAATCATGATCCTGTTTCTTAGCTCCAGGTTCTATGAACTTGAACCATGAGGTTACTGACAGATCTCAAGGGTACCACCATCACATAGATTGACAAAAAAATTCTATGAATGTCTGGTCACAGGGGAACAACATATTGTACTCAAAGAGTTATGAAAAAGAAGGTGAAATTGGCAATTGTGTACTATTATGAAATGCTTGTACTTTAAATTGAGATATATTTACTTGGTGATGATATGGACAGAAAATAGTTATAAATGTGACATAATGCAATTTGTACAACAGATCCCCAGCTGTTTTTGATCAACTTTCTTTATCCAGTAAAAAAAAAATAGCAGCAAATCCCAGCATCACAGATCCCCATATATTGAAATGATCTGGAAAATGTCATGAGGACCTTCATAATTCAGATGCTTTCCAAATATGAAGGAAGAATGACAGGAATCTTACATTGAATATCAGTGTGCAGTGTGTTATCTCAGTTTCAATGTATCTTAATTGAGAAACAGGATTTCCTGCATCCAAGAGATTCCTGAAAATCAATGTGTACCTGGTATTGGACTCATATTCCCTTGCCTACACTTCCTGCACGCTGAGATGATTGGCAGGTGCTATGCTAATATTCAGCAGAGCTTGATATTTGTGTATCATCTATGGAGGATATATTTGCAAAGACAAGGCTCCCATGTGTCATTTCTTTCTGCTCTTTTCCCATTCTTCTTTTAGCCAGAAGGGTGAGCCTGTCACAGCTCAGTCCACAGTCACTAATCATCTACATGTAGTCTTAACAACATATAGAAATTCCCCAAGATATTATACCTCTTAGTTAACAACATGCTGACAGTTCTATTCTTTCATCTTAGGTTCACTCCCAACAATACTGGGAAAAGGACCACCACATGATGTAAGAGGATCTTTTGGTGACTTATACAAAATCATCCCTTTATACTTTCAATGTGCATAATTCTTGTGCAGACATATTTCTGGGTGTTGTGGAGTTAAATAATCTCCTACAAATCAATTCATCACACCCAAGGATAGTTAATGTGACTCCTAAGTGGCAGAACAATTTCCAGTGCAAATGATTTATCTTCTTATACTAAGGATTGTGAATTTCAAAGTGTAACTGTACTTGTGCATGAAATGTTCTTGAAAGTTCAGCTGTTGTCTGTAGAGGAATCTTTGTTAGTTTGTGAAAAATTTGACTTAACTCAGGGTTCCTACATTTCCAAAGTAGTACAAAGAAAGCCTTGCCATAGTATTGCCTGCTTCTCACAGTGTTTTCTTTTCTTTAATTGCAGGAATCCTGTATGATGTCACCGGGTATGTATTTTAAAGCTATTTCTTTATTGAGGAAATATCTTTGGGTTTCAGTTCTTAAATCCTGGAATCTGTGTTCCTTGTAAAGATGAGGGTTAGGTGTTAGTTGTGAGTAAGATGAAATGAGTCTTCCATGAAGGCTGTATAGAAAGTCCATGGAAACATGAGGCTCATTGTCTATGACTTAATGTGAGTGTATCTAGTATATGCAAGAATGGGTGAAACTTTTTTTTTTTTTTTTTTTTGGTTTTTCGAGGTAAGGTCTCACTCTAGCATGTACAGTGAATGACGTTTGGGTGTAGGATGTGAATAAGATGAAATGAGTCTTTCATGAAGGCTGTATGGAAAGTCTATGGAAAACTGAGGCTCATTGTCTATGAGTTAATGTGACTATACCTAGTGTATGCAAGGATGGGTGAAACACCTTATTGTCTAATGTACACTCATATGTTTATTATCAGTAAATGGGAGCACCTAAGTATAACAAGCTTGGAGAGGGAACATTAAAGTACATATCAGACATCATTCCTGGTGAGATCTAATGAAATAGGCCCCCAGGAGCAGTCAAATTTCACTTTATGCTCTGTAGTCTGAGGTCCTGGGAAAAGGTAACATGAGAACCAGGACTTATGTGTGGAGGTTCCTATGCTTTTCCTTCTCGGGGGCTAATTTTTAAGCTTTTCTGTCTGTGAGTTATGCTGTGTCTTGCTTATTCATGATATGGAAAGTTGATCTTTCCTTGTGAACCACTTCTCCTGCTTCTTGCACTGACAAACCTCCTTGCCTCTGGTACCTGTTTTTAGGAATTGTGCCCAAGTAGTAGTGTTGCATTTGGTTTCAGATCTGACATGTGACATGGGGAATGTGGTGAGGTAAACCCTTAACAGGCATTCACATGAAATTTAACATAAGGTCTAAGAGTCAGTCAAATGGAAAAGCTGATATTTCTCCCTCTGTGCCTTCAAAACTTTCACCAGTACCTTCATGTTCATGTCTGCCTTCATATAGTCTTGGCTTAAAGAACACATTAAAGAACCTAAAATATGTTTAGAATGGGAGACTTCTTGGCAGTATTTATGTTTTCCTGTTCTCTGATGTCACTACTGAAAAATATTTTTGGAATTACCTTGGATCATTGCTTAAGATCTATGAGAACCTTTCCTCTAAGAGTTACTATTCTACACCACTTATGAAGTATAACTTAAATGGTTCATGCTTTTAGAATTTCAAATGTCTAGGTTTCCAAGCAATCACTGTGAGTTATAGGACTATAGTACTATTTAAAGACTCTTTTCTTTTGTCTTCCATTGCCATTATCAGACTTTCAAGGGCTCAGACAGTTGCTTCTTCTGTTGCTTTTTGACTAGTGTCTGCTTTCACTTGAAGTGGCTTCTGTAGCAGCACTGATTCTGATGTTTAGAGCACAGCCATACACACCGGCCTTCATGGTGGTTAAACAGTCCTCTCTGGGTGAAACCCTAGCCATAACACCAATGGCTAATAAGTACTCTCTGTTTTTCTTTTTCTTTGTTGTTGCTTTTTTTTTTTTAGTTGAGGAAATTACCCTTCTTCAGCAAGAATGTACAGAAGAGGACAAAATCCTTGAAGGAAGCAAAAATGTAAGATTATCTTTCTTAGCCTGAAATAAAAATGTTGCTTTCCTAATTTTCTATTTGGGGGTGAGTTTTGCCATAAACTACCATAATCATGACAAGTGACATTATATATGCTGATTGATATTCCCATTTTTTTCTTGGAATCATAGCAGAATAGTAAATTTTATTCTGTCAACTCATGCAAAAGGATATCTGCAAATACAGGTTCAGGTTATACATTATATGTTAGGTCTCCACCTGCTTGTAAGCAAAGTGTCCTCCTTGGTTTCCTGTGTAATTAATGAGGTCACGAGAGTAGGAGAGACATCCTTCAGTGAATGACCACATGATTTCCAGTATTAACCTCATCTTGTGTTTTAAGTCTATGACGATGAGTGTGCTTCACAATTTTTTCAAGTTTTTTGTTTTGTTTTGTTTTTTTATGTTTTAAAGAGAGAAAGAAAGAGAATTGGCAGGCCAGGGCCTCAGTGGCTACAATTGAATTCCAGATGCTTATGCTATCTAGTGGGCATGTCCAACTTTATTCTTGCCTCACCTTTGTGACTCTGGCTAACGTGGGATATGGAGATTAGAACATGGGTCTTGGGCTTCACAGGCAAGCACTTTAACCACTAAGCCATCTCTCTAGCCCCTTTTTAGAAGTTTTTTTTTTTTTTAATTTTAGAGGATTGACAATTTATCGTGAGAGTGAGAAATAAATCCATGTGCCCATAAGTTGTATGATTTACTTCTTACAATGTGTTTGTTTTTATAATTGCAGATTGACTTTGAAGATCCTGAAAAAGGTTAGTATTTTATAATTATTTTTTATAGAGAAATTATAACTTTTTCTTAGACTTTCATTAAATAGTGACCTTGATTGTGGATTTGTACAGTCTGAAATGTCAGGAAACAACTTGAAATTATTCTGATTATCTCAGTTAAAACTTATTGGAAAGCTTTTCATAGTTGCTGGCAGCATTCACTCACTGCTCAGGTTTATGTGGGCTCACATACATGTTGAATGTTGTGGTCTGGTGTGCATATATTTGTTGTGATTTTGAATGTATGCATGATTCTGGGGTTTTCTTTTGTCAGAAACATTTGTAGCTTAAATAATAATTACTCTCATTCTCTCTTAAAAATCTCTGACAAACATGTATATTACATGAACATTATATAAATTAATGTGTGTAATGACACTACATTTATACTTGGGGCTGGTATCATATCACCTCTAATGCAGGACCAAAATGAGCAATCTTAGCTCCCACTTGGAATGTGAACAAAGAGGAAGATGAATCCAGCACTGGGACCATTGCTAATTTTCTCAGATTGTCATGCAAACAATAAACAGAGAACAGAGATAAAAGACTCCCTGTGGACTCTTGAAGTACTCCAGTCTCTATTTCTTAGATGTACCATCTTTAGAGAGGTTCCTGTGTCACCACAAAAACTACCCAAGAAATAGTAAGATGGTGACAAACTGTGCATAGTTATTCATGTGGCAAGCACAAATATACTCATTTTAGCTCAGTGCAGAGATCTTTGATGGTAGGAGCAATTATTAGGACATTGTGACCCACGCCTATACATTCTGGGTTCATGTCTTAGAAAGTGGACCCATATGTAAAAAAATGATTAAATAACTGTGTACACTTGAAAAATTCAACCTGAGCACAAAAAATACTTAAATATTTATCTACTGAAGACCTTGCAGAAGTAACCATGAAGAACAGAAAGTAGTAGTCAGTCTGTTTACCATAATAGTGTTCATTTTGATGTGCTCCTGTGTTAAGAGCCTCACGACCTCATCTGTGTCACACCCCAAGGAAGGACTTGTCAATGGTGACTGGTACTGTTGTGCTATGTAGCCAGTACTTCAATAGAAATGCAAAACATGGAAAATGAAGTGTGGAGGGAATCATGCTTAATTATTTGTTGTCTTTTAGAATGGTCAACTGTCAAATAGTTTTTAAATCTTTTGACCTCATAAACACCAATTATCATAATAGAGAATTTTCCTTGGAACCCAACAAAAGTTGGCTTTCAAAGCCCTAAGGATTGTACAGAATGGGGCAATGTATTAGCAGCACAGGAGAAAATCATGGTTCTGGGCCATGTAATAAATAAACCATTTATTTAACTGTGAAGTGAGCAGAAGTAATGAGCAAACACTACCACTGAATCAAAGTATTTGTGAGGACCTTGTATAGAATGACCATCTCAGGTAAAATACTGTAGAAACTAGACATAAATCCAAGGAATCAGGATCTCTGTTATGGTTTTGATCTGTCCATCACTTCACCACAGGGGAAGATATGTTTCAGGTGGGATGAAATAATCATACTCATCTGACCAAGATTCATTTGTAGTTTGTTGTAGTTTAGGAAATCTGTGAATCAGATGAGAGCTGAGGTTGTTTCTGTGAGCCAATGTGGCTTCATTCCAGGATAGGAGAGCTATGACCTGCCCTGATATCTTTTAGATATTAGTGAAAGAGAACCCATAGATGTGTGTATTCTAAAGATGGAACATAAACTTACACATAAGCATACATACCTGCCTCCTCACTGCACTAAGCTTTTTTCAATAAATCAATGGTTATTCACTCGTCCCTAGTTTTGTGGAACCATTTATACATCTAAAAATGCCTTTATGTTTATTATCAACATTACATATTATTATTATTAACACCATATTTTGTATGGATACATCATGTGTTGGTACCCTCTTTTCTCTCATCCCTGCTGCCATTCTGTAGGGGATGCTTCTCAGTGGAGTATCAAATATTTCCTGTATGGTTGTGATTTGTGCATTGTAGGAGCAGCAGTGAGTCATTTTTTGGTGGGAGTGAATGCATCTAGGCACAATGTCTCAACCTGTGGCTCTTACAATCTTTCTTACCCTTCTGAAAAATCCCCTGAGGTGTGGTGAGTGAGTTTTAAGTCTAATTCAGTTATGAGCTCTTAGATCTCTGCACTGGTATATGTTGTGTATCCTCTGGTTCTATCTCCTACACTCTAGCACCAATTATCAGGTTCAACAGACATACCTATATATAGGTAGAAAGATAGGTAGATAGACAGATAGAAAGAGAGAGACATAGAGAGATATTTGGTGTTTTGTTTAATCCTTCCATTTTATTCAATTATTTGAGAGAGAGACAGAACAAGGTAGATAGAGTGATAGAGAGGGAACAGGCATGCCAGAGCCTCTAGCCACTGCAGAGGAACTCCAGGTGCATGCACCACTTTGTGCATCTGGCTTACATGTATACTGGGGAACCAAACTGGGGTCCTTAGGCTTCACAGGCAAGTGCCTTAACTGATAAGCCATCTCTCCAGCCTAGCATGCCTTTTTTAAAAAAAAAAATCTATTAAGCCATAGAGAATGGACATGACTCATGTAAATTAAATTCTGTGAAGACTTAGCAATCATGTTGTGTCATTGCCTAGAAATAAGTGGTGAAACACAATTCATTACATTTAAAGATCCCATATTCATCAGCAAACAACTGTTTCTGTGCATCTTAATATCCTTTGTTAATGTGTTGTTGAAAATGTGAAGATTAGCTCTTTTTCTCCTCCTTTTGCTGACTGTTCTTAATCACATTTCTTAGCTTCATGCACTATTGGTACAGAAGGCTCTGTGAACTTGACCCATGAGGTTTCTGCCAGATGTCTAGAGAGTAACTGTTGCAGACAGCTTCAGGTTCACTGAGATGAACTTCTAGATGAGGCACAGTAATGGAGCAAGAGATTTATTGAAGCTTACAGATCCAGGGGAAGTTTCATAATGACTGAAGAAGCTGGCCTGCTTTCACAGGACCAAACACACACAGAGAAACACAAGCCAAAAGCCACAGCCACACAACACAGCACAGCACAGCACTCTTCAGAAACTCCAGGTAGGCACAATTTGCCTATGCTCAGATTGAAATCTCAAACTCACTACCGCATCTTAAGATCTTCCCAATAACATTGCCTCCAGCCAGGTGGCTGCAGATGCAAACTACAAACTAAAAAAACCACCAAATATGTTGGGGGCCATCTATCCAAACTACCACCATAACAAAACAATCTATGACTGCCTGATAACAGGGAAACAACAGTTGTGCACAAGGCTTATGAAAAGGGACATTGGCAATTTTACTATTATGATATGTTTATACTTTAAATTGAGATAAGAGTTTTTGGAGATCCTATGAGCAAAAACTAGTTATAAATTGGCGGGTGCCCCCGGCAGGTAGTGCTGGGGGAGGACCAGGCCTGCTGGTTCCTCCCAATGGGTTGAGGAGGAGGGTGGGTGTCAACGGCCAGGAATAAAACCACTGAGCCAGGAGAGTCTCGTCAAAGCAGGAACCCACTTTATTGTTACAGGTGGGTGTTTATATAATGTTGAGAACAAAGGCAGGGATTATAGGATAGAATGAGATGTAAGGGCCAATAGTTTACTGCGACTTCTGAGATGATTGGTTCTAACTCTAACTTCCTGTTTGGAATTAGCAGGCCAGAGGCCATTTGGCGCCCTGCTGAGTTCTAAGCACGCATGGGTGGGAACTCTAATTTCCTGTGTGGAAGTAGCAGCCCAGAGGCCATTTGACCCTCTGCTGAGTCATAGCTGGCTGGAGGTAGTTTGCCAAACTTTTGCTAGGCTCAGGAAGTTCCACTAGGCCTCATGTCTGGGCCTCTCAAGGCCCAACAATAAATATGACATAATGCATTTTCTACAATAGAACCCAAACTTTCTTTGAATCAACTTTCTTAATCCATTACATAATGGTAGCATAGGCTACTATCATGGATGCCAGTATGTTGAAATGGTCTTTCAATGTCATGAGGACCTTAGGGATTCAGATGACTGTACAAACATGGAGAAAGCATGAGAAGAGTCTTCATTTGAATGTCAGTGTGCAGTCAAAGTCACCTCAGTGTCAATATTTGTTAATTAGGAGACAGTTCCTCTTCTAGCCCAGTGATTTCTGAAGTTCTTTGTGTCCCTAATATTGGACTCAAATTCACTTTCCTCCACTTGATAAGTACTAAGTTACAGGCATGTGCTACAACATCTAGCAGGACTTGATTATTATCCATCATTTACAGTGACCACATATAAAAAGTCAAGGCTTCTATGTGTCATTTATTTCTGCTCCTTTCCCATCCTCCTTTTAGCCAGAAGGATGAGTCAGCCACAGCTCAATGCACACTTGCTAACCATTTATCAAAATATATTAATAACATAGAGAAAGCCCCCCCCCCAAGGGATTTACCTCCTAGTTAACAAACTGTTAACCATTGCTTTCTTTTCTGACAGTTTCCATCTGCACAATATTGGAAGAAGGACCATCCAGTGATGTAAGAGAATGTTTTTCTGACATGTAGAATCTTCACTTTATGTTCTTTCATTGTGCAGAATACTTGTGCAGACTTGTTTCTGGGAGTGGTGGAGCTGAATGAGAATCTCCTATCAATCAATTCCTCACTCCCATGGACAGTTAATGTGATTTCTGAATAGTAGAACAATTTCCAATGCAAATGATTTATCTCCTTATACTAAGGATTGTGTACTTCACAATGTAAACATACTTGTGCATGAAATGTTCTTGACAATTCTGCTGTTTTCCTTTGTGAAATCTTTGTTGGTTTGTGACCACTTTGAGTTAACTCAGTGTTCCCACATGTCCAATTTAAGATGAAGAAAGCCTTGCCTATGGTATTGCCTGCTTCTCACAGTGTTTTTTTTTTTTTCTATAATTGCAGGATTCCTGTAGCACATCATCGAGTATGTATGCTAAAGCTATTCCTTTATTGAGGAAATATCTTTGGGTTGGGTTTTAGTTCTTAAATTCCTGAATCTGTGTTCCTCATAGAAATGAGGGTTGGGTGTAGGGTGTGAGTAAGGTGAAATGAGTCTTCCATGAAGGCTGTATGGAAAGTCTATGGAAACCTGAGGCTCATTGTCTATGAGTTAATGTGACTATATAGTGCATTCAGCAATGGGTGAACCACTTTATTGACTAACGTGCACTCTTGTGTATTATAGGTAAATGGGAGAACACAAGTAAAACAAGCTCAGGAAATGTAGATGGAAGTAAGTAATCAACATCAGTTCTAGTCAGATCTTATGGAATTCAGGGCCTTTTACCGGGTGCACAGTATTCTGAGTTCCTGGGAAAGGTAACATGAAGCCTAGGACTTATGTATGGAGGTTCACCTGCTTTTCCTTTTTCAAGGGCAGAATTGTCTGCTGGGCTGTCAATGAGTTTTGCCATGCCTTGCTCACAGCAGAGAAAGATGATCTTTCCTAAAGGACCACTTCCTTTCTGCTTTTTTCACTGAAAAATCTCTGAGTCCTTGCTTGCTGTTCTTAGCAACTGTGTGCATGTGGTCTTGTGCTTGATTTGAGCACTGACCTGTGATATGTGGTATGGGGTGAGGCACCACTCTCGCAGGGCACTCACATGAACCTGGAGATAAGGTCTAAGAGCTGGTTCAGTGGAAAAGCTGGTCCTCTCCCTCTGTGCCCTCAGGCCTTACAGCAGTACCTTCATGTCCATGTCTTCCCTCATTTGGTCTCAGTTTAGAGAACACCTGGAAGTATCTAAGATGTGTTTTGCATGAAAGAAGTCTTGGCAGTGTTTATGTTTTCATGTTCTCTGATAACACTCCTGAAATGAAATTGTTTGCAGTTCCCTTTGACTATCAATTAAGAATCCAGGAGGTTATTGCTTCTAAGATTTTGCATTACCCACCACTTATCATCCAAGATAACTCATATGGCTTCATGGCTTGATAATATCATATATCTTTCTTTCAAAGCCATCACTGTGAGTAATAGGATACTAATGCCATTTACAGGCTTATCTTGTCTTCCAATACCATTATCAGAATACCAAGTGCTCAGTCATTCATAGCTTTGCTGCTTCTTGATTAGTCTCTGCTGTCACTTGAAGAGCCTGCCTTAGCAGCCCTGATTCTGGTCTTTACATCGCAGCCCTACACACTGGCCTTTGTGTTCACAAAGCAGGGCTTTCTGTGTGAAGCTGAGCCATGGCACCAAGGACTAACAGTTGCTCTCTGTTTCTGTAGTGGAGGAAGGTACTAACAAGGACTTTGACGACCTTTATGACATTTTCGAAGACTATACTGAATACAGTGAGGAAGTTGTATCTGAGGAGGAGATGAGTTTCCATGACTCAGACCTGCGTAGCACCAGCGAAGATGATGAAGTAAGGCACCTTTACTCAGCCTGAAGATAAATATTGCTTTTTAAAGTTTCTATTTTCATTTGAATTTTATCAAGAGCATGACACCTAGAAATCTATGTATTGATATTTTATCCTTTTTATGGAGTAGTGGGAGAATAGATCCTTATGCATAAGGAGTTTTCACATGGCACATCCAGTTTATACAGTGTATGATAGACTGTGTACTGGTTGGAAGCAATGTCTCCTAATATGAATTCTCTTCACTTCATGAGGGAAAGGTAGCTAGAGATGGAACCTCCATGAAAAAGCCTTTGTTTTTCCAGTATTCATGATATCCTTAGTTTATATGACTTTGTCACTGCCAATGTTTCTCATATTTATTTCATGAATAAGAAGGAAGAAATAAACCTATGTACCAAAAAGTCACATGACATAGTTTTTTTTAAATTTTATATCCTAGATTGGGCTTGAATTTTTGGTTCTTCTTCCTCAATCTCTTCAGCAATTTCTCACTGTATTGTTTTCCTGTAATGAGTGTCATACTTCTTCTAATATCTTTGCTTCTGTAATTACAGATGGCTGTTGCATGTGATGAAAAATGTAAGTTTTAATTCATTGGTGAGGAAACCCTGTAAATGCTAAGATAGATATTTTGTACTAGCCAGGTACATTTTTATTTATAATAATTTATTTATTCAAGAGAGAGAGAGAACAAGGCAGAAGGAGAGAGTGAGAAAGAATAGACATACCCGTGCTTCCAGCCACTGCCAGCGAAATCCAGATGCATGCACCACCTTGTGCATATGGTTTATGTGGGTCCTGGGGAATTGAACCAAGTTTATTTGGCTTTGCAGGCAAATGCCTCAACCAGTAAGCCATGTCTCCAGCCCTAGATTCTTTTTGAAAACTGACTGACTGTATATCTCAAAAGTGAGAGAGGATTCAAGACCTGTTGATAACTAGTTTGTGTTGGTTAAAAAAAAAAATCAGTCAAAGCTGGGCATAGTAGTGCATGCCTTTAATCACAGCATTTGGGAGGCAGAAGTAGTGTGTTTGAGTTTGTGCGTTTGAGGCCACCCTGAGATTACACCGTGAATTCCAGGTCAACCTAGGCTAGAGAGAGACCCTCCTTTAAAAACCAAGAAGAAAAGAAAACTGCAGTTAAATTTTCTCTAGTTTATGCAAGCAATTGCACTCAATCAAGTTTATGTGAACTTTTGAACTTGAATGCTCAGGTTTTATGTGTTCCTGTGCCTTATGATTCCTTTGGGGTGTGTGTGTGTGTGTGTGTGTGTGTGTGTGTGTGTGTGTGTGTGTAATGTGGTATGTCGGCATTTGGTACATGCACATATGTGTGCCCCTGAAGCATCATAAGCGCAGCAGGTGTAGCTAGAGTAGAACTTCAGGTGTGCAGCTCTCGTATTCTTCCTCCGGGACTTATAATTACGCTCCTTTTATGAATATTTCCAGAGATTGTAAGCCTCAGTTCTCAGGTCTCTACACCCCTAACGGACTGAGCATGGGGCCACACACAGCTGCTCTACATGGAAACTGGAGATTTAAAGTCAGGTAGTCTCAGGCCCTGATGGATCCTTGTCTGTACTTAACAAGTGCACTTAACCAATCTTTATAACCCTGCCTTGTGATTTTTAATGTAAATGTGATTCTGTCTGAGGTTATGAATTCTCAGAAGATATGTCCAGCTTAAAACAAAATTACCTACACCCAATTCCTAACATGAAGCCATTTCAAATATATAATTTACATCAACCTAGATCTATCAACCTAGATCATCACAATTAAGACAAATACATAGCATAATATAGCAAGACCAGAAGGAGAATAATGTGACATATGTCAGGCATTATGGCACATGCCAGTACTCCCAAGCACTTGTGAGGCAGAAGGGAATGCTCAGTATGAGTTTGTGGCCAGCCTAAGAATACATAGTGAATTCCAGGTTAGCTTGTGCTGGAATGTGATCCTACTCAAAAAAAAAAAAAAAAAAAAAAAAAGGAGGAGGAGGAGGAGGAGGAGGAGAAAGAAAGGCATACATATCTTGGTTCTCATAAAAGCAGAATGATGCCAATATCTTCCACTCTTAAATCATTTATTATAGTATAACAAAGGATTAATGGATGTATATCATTACAGCTTGTGACCAGTGATAAATTCTTTTCACTAGGATAATGTGTATCTTACTCAGGATAAAATCTTATGCCCTGAATGATGAATATAGAATTTGTATTCTTTGAATATCAGAAGGTAAAACTAGGCTTCACAGATTTGATGATAGTAGTGTCACTCTCCTGGACTTCAAGATGGTCTGAAGAAGCGATAGAATGCTGACATTTAATCATAACATGCTTCAAAGGGTTGTTCCCATTGGAGAAGGGTTGTTTCACATTGTGTTAGGCTCCTATTATTTAGAAAGTAAAAAAAGTGTTGCAACTCAATTCTCTCAAGGCATCTCATGGTCTTCTTTTCCTGTCAGAGGCCAACAGTGGTTATTAATCAGGTACTCCATGTATTCCCATAGTATAACTAAACCCCTGAGCTTTCACCATATCAAGCAAAGAGACATCATTCATTAATAAGTGCACCATCAGTTGAGAGTTATTTTTTGTCCTTCTAGCTGATCCAAAGGAGGAGGAAAGTACTCCATCCACAACTGAACAGACACAGACCCATTATGTCCAGGTAATATGACATTTTTCCTCTGGCAAAGCTAGAAAGGATATATTTGTGAATCCTTTATTTTTTGGTGATGTTATCTATGAACAATGAGGCTTATAATGTACACTATAGGTAGTAGAGTGTTTGCCTGGAAAAGGGAAGAAATGGAAGTTTACTAACTCACCCCTGATTTCAAGAGTATTTACAAATGCCAGGGCAGGTGGCTTGCTGCATATTCTGGCATCTTCCTTTGTCTGGAGCATATGTTTCCATTCAGATTAAAATGTGAGTTATTTTTTACACATAGGAGAACAGGCTTATTATGTATGTTCAAAACTGAGTGCATGTTTTGAATAAGTACCCTCTTCTGAAACTTCTGACACTCCTATGGTTGGAATAGAGTTTAGGGTGTCCCCTGAGGTCAGTGTGGTGGAAGATTCTTATGTCTAGTATGTGGTATTGATAATACGTTTCAGTCATGAGGCCCAGTATAGACAACGGGGATATACAGGCACCTCACCTTCCCCTTTAGAAAGGAGGAAGTTCACCCACGAACAGGATGTTTCCAACTTTCTCTATAATGTAGCAATATATCTTAAGGACTCTCAACGAACACCAAACAGACAAAGTTGGGCTTTGAAACAGCATAAGTTTCAAAAGTACTCCTTTTCACAACATAGTCCACATCACATGCCTCATGGCAGCAAGACAGAAGAGACTAATCCAGTCTTGGACTGGCTGTTCTTTTTTTTCTATCCTAGATCCCATTTTTAAATCACTGGGAGAACCAAAGTATCTGGGCAAAGTGAACACAGCTTTATCTGGAGCTCAGATTGTTTTTTCCTCTCTCCATTACAGGTTGGATCAAGGAAGACAATATTGTGTATGTATTCTGAAATCATCTTTTTTTTTTTCTTTTTTGGGTTTTTTGAGGTAAGGTCTCACTCTAGCCCAGGCTGACCTGTAATTCACAATATAGTCTCAGGGTGGCCTCAAACTCATAGCGATCCTCCTACCTCTGTCCCCCGAGTGCTGGGATTGAAGGTGTGCGCCACCACACCCAGCTTGAAATCACTTTCTGAAGACATGCTTTAAATAAGAATGCTGTAAATATTTTTTTTTTTTTCTGGTTCACCACAATGATCTGCTGGCAATGAAGATTGAGAGCACAGCCCCTGAATTCATGGTGTTCCCTTTACTTGCTTTCAGATTTTGTTAATAATTGTGTGTCTTTATATAGGTTTCTTTTCTTGATATGAATTTTTATCCCAATTATCCAACCTAACTTTCAATGGCAGTTTGTCAAGAAAAAAAAAAAATCCAAATGCAGATTCTACCTATATTAACTAGTTCCAGCCTGATCAAGAACATGTATAGTAGATTTATTTCCCTGAGTACCCCTCCACAGATGAAGAAACCAATACACAGAGGTAAGTGACAAGGTTCACCAAACTGTGGGATACAAAAGCCACAAGAGGACATCAAATATGTTGTCCAATATTACTTCTAAAGTACTCACCTCTATTTATTCCACCAAGAGATCAGTAGACACTATGTAAAAGTTTCTAGGCTATCAGAGTTGGTTAAGTCTCAGTTGGTAGCTTATTTTGCATCAAGGAAGCTTATGGTACAAATCCCAGAATTACAGAAACAAAATATTCTGGTTGTTTTCTGCATATTGGAGATAGTACAGTTTAGAAAGATTTCAAACACAATCATGATTGCCTCAGTGGTCATGAGAGAGGCTGGGCATGGAAGCACATAAATTTAAAATTTTTTGTTACTTTTTTGTTTATTTATTTGAGAGTGACAGACAGAGAAAGAGGCAGATAGAGAGAGAAAGAGAGGATGGGCACACCAGGGCCTCCACCCACTGCAAAGGAACTCCAGATGCGTGCGCCCCTTGTGCATCTGGATAACATGGGTCCTGGGGAATTGAGCCTTGAACCGGGGTCCTTAGGCCTCACAGACAAGTGCTTAACCATTAAGCCATCTCTCCAGCCCGAGAAGCACATGAATTTAATTCCAGCACTAATGGGTGGGGGCAGAGGTAGGAGGATCACCGTTCGAGGCCAGCCTGAAACTGATAATGAATTCCAGGACAACCTGAACTAGAGCAAGACCCTACCACAAAAAAAAAAAAAAAAAAAAAAAAAAAGCTGAGATAGCATTCACTTGCAGGCATCACAAGTGAATGACATAAAATACCACATTCTTCTGGTCAGATCATGGCTTCTGAAAATGAGAGACTCCACAAGAAAATGGAGAGTGTGTGTCATAATTATGTTTCTAATAGGCATGTGTCATTATATCTAGAACTGTTGAAGTACTTTTACCAATTGACCAGCATTATTAGGAGCCCAAATAGCAACAGAGCTTAGTGATAGTGTCCACCCAGAAAGCCAGTCAACAATTCTTAGGGTCAATCATTCCATGGGTAGTACACTTATGAAAGTGAGCTGGACTCTGCTCAAAAAGTCCTTTTTTTCTGAATAATAGTGTGCATGGGAAATGAAATCACATAGATCCAATCTATTCTGTGGATTTGTATCTACAGCATTGATACGTGAGACTGTATATCATTTTTTTCATTATGCTTCATCATTAGGATGTGTCTGAGTGTGTAGGCCTTGGCTATGGAGGACTTTGGTAAGAGGAGTTTGCATAGGCTAAGAATCCCTAGATTCAATTCCTAGTAGTTAACAAACACAGACATGGTTGAGGACTCCTGTAATCATATACCTCAGGAAGAAATGGCAATAGTATCAGAAATCCAAGGTTATCATCAGCAACATTTTAAAAAATTCTTTATTTTATTTAATTTTTTTTTGTTATGTATATAGTGTGTATACAGTCATGTTGTTACCATCATTAGCCTCCTCCCTGTCCTCGCCCCTCTGCTGAGACCTTCCTCATTGGGGAATGTGGGTTGTGCCTTGTGGTGTTAGCCATGAGTTATGGGTAAGAGGCAAGGATTCTGTGCATAATGTCTCAACATGTGGCTCTAACAATCTTTCTGGCCCCTCTTCCACAAATTTCTCTGAGCCATGTTGGGTTCACTCTAGGTCTCCTTCAGTCATGAGGTTTTGGGAGCCTCTCTGTGTGTGTGGATATCTGGTTTCATAGCAGTTGAGTGTTCTCTGTGTTTATCTCCTTCACCTTTGTGCTGGTACTTGGTTCTCCAAGAAAGCAGCACTTTTGCTCATTTCTTCAACTACTTTGGTATCACCTGGGGCTGTGGTGTGATGTGATGGGTTAATTCTCTCCTCAGTATGTGTCCATCTGAAAAAGAGAAGAAAATTCTCCAATGGAGAGTGAAGTCGGCACCAGATAAAGGGGATAACCATTGTTATTTTAGAGAGAATTTAATAGGTATAGGCCCTCTTGTTGCCCACAATTTGTGGGAACTTGATAAAATAGAGCAGTCTTATTTTTGGGATGTGGTTCTGGCTTGTTTCCCAGCTCCAGCTATGGGTTCAGTTCCACTGAGCAGTTTATTTAACCAAATCAAGAAGAGTTAGTTACCCATCATGGGGCCACTATTGCACTTGTGTGTACATCATGTCAGGTTGCTTGTTCTTGAGTAGCTTTGACCATGTGTTGCTTGGACAAATGTTGGTCATTTTCACTCAGTCACTCATGTAACACCTCCTGGCACTAGATGTGCTAACTTTCTGGGGCATGACCCTCTTCCAGATTCCAGCCAGGTCTATCCATGTTCCATGCCAACAACATAATGGCATCTTCAGCAGTAGGGTCTTACCACTAACTTTTGGTGGGTAATCAAGTATTCTGACAGAAATCTGTCTTACATTGGGAAACCTTGTAGTTCTCTCTGATTAACAGCTACCTGTACATGTTAGCCACATGCTGGTACTGGCAGTTACAGGCCAGTGCCAAGGATAAGAAGGATGAAAAAGATAGGTAATATAAGTAATGAGATAGAGATAGAATAGGGAGAGATAGATAGATAGATAGATAGATAGATAGATAGATAGATAGATAGATAAACAGGGGAAGATTAAGGTACAAAACTGGACCAAAATGGCAATGATACAATAAAATTCTACATCCTAAAAACAGACTACATGGTTTAACCTTCATCATGCCCTTAGAGAGAAGACCTGAATCACTGGGCCCTGTAGAGAGTATGATGACTAATCTTAATTTATTTTTTATAAGATATGGGCATGTTTTATATATATATATATATATATATATATATATATATATATTTAATTTTTTTATTTATTTGAGAGCGACAGACACAGAGAGAAAGACAGATAGAGGGAGAGAGAGAGAATGGGCATGCCAGGGCTTCCAGCCTCTGCAAACGAACTCCAGATGCGTGCGCCCCCTTGTGCATCTGGCTAACGTGGGACCTGGGGAACCGAGCCTCGAACCGGGGTCCTTAGGCTTCACAGGCAAGCGCTTAACAGCTAAGCCATCTCTCCAGCCCTGGACATGTTTTATATGTAAACATCACATGTTGGTACCATCCTTTCCCTTCCCCATGCCCATTTTCTGAAAAGGCCTTCCTCATTGTGGATGCAGGTCCACCCCATGGGGATTGCAGGTCATGCAATGGGGGTGGTGGGAAGAAGCAATGGCTCTGCACAGAGCATCCCTCTAAAGATCTTTCCACCCACTCTTCTGAAAAATTCTCTGAGCCATCTAGGAGCATTTTAAGTCAACTTCAGTGATGGGCACTTAGGAGCATGTGCATTTCTGGTTTGGAGGTGTTGACTGTCCTCAGTATCTTCTCCCTTGTGCTGGTATCAACTTAACTAAGAGAGCAGAACTCTTGCTCATTTCCCCAACTCTTGTTTGGCTTCAGCTGGTGTTGCAGTGGAGTGCGCTGGGTTGTTTATCTCCTCAGGTCTAGTTCCTATCTGAAAAAGAGAAGCAGTTTCTCCAATACAGAGTGAAGTCATCACCCATTAAGTAGGATAACCATTATTAATTTAGAGAGAATTAATGGGCTTAGACACTCATATATTCCTTATATTCATTCAGTTTGCTCAATAGATTGACTTACACAGACTATTTACTGTGGGAGCCTTGAAGGAGTAAGCCCTTCAAATATGTGCATCTCATCTAGGTACAAATGTGGTTGTAAAACACTTTACATTATGTCTTTTGATGCTTTTCATAGTCATGGGGTCAGCTCTGATAGTCACTGTGTCTGCATGTCTGTGGTCTCCTGTTTCCAAGTCTGGCAAGGCTCTGCAGTGTGTTTGCCTTATGTTTATTGTGACTGCAGGAAAATACATGTGTTTGCCTCAGTAGCATTTGGCATTGTGAATATGTGACCTGGTTTCATCTGTGTTAATTATGTTTATTTACTACTATCATAGAACTCATATCTTCTAATTTCTCAAGTTTGAATGACTCTGTGATTTACCATTCCTTTATAAAATCTTTAAATTTTAATTATTATACTCATTTATTGCATTAATGCACATTACAGTGCTATACACTCCTATTTCAGCATTGTTTTTATTGCACTCCACACTTACTTCTAAATTCTTACCTTATTCAGGTCATTATATTCGCAGAACTTTTTCAGCTCCACACTGTTCTCACAATTTCTTTACATCGTGTACTTCAAATGGTAAGTGTTTTGGAGGTTTCAATTTCATTACTTGTCAATTTCTAATTAAGTCACATATTGGTCTGGTAGTATAAGTTCATGTGGTAGAATTGTACCAGCCCATTCTTATGTGATTTTTGTTGTTGTGTTGTTTTTAGGTAGCTGTGAAAACTTCCAGACATAAACAGTTAGGGGGAGACATCGGTCAGTCAGATCAATGATAGTTCTCGTTGAAAGCAGCTCTGAAGGAGTGTATGACAGTTCTCTCCTGCACACATATTTAAGGTTTACATTTTCTCCATGATAGGACTTCAAGTGACTTGTGCAACTCTTGACCTACAGAGTGGAGGATAGTGCAGGAGATATTAAGATGCCATGAAGCATCTTGATTGTGAAAAATGCTTCCTGAAGTATAGAAGATTTGGTTATTTTCCAGGATCCCCAAATTCCTATGATATATTCAGGAACGGAGAAATTTTGGCAGTCTTTATGTTTTCACATTCACAGATGTCACCCACTTAGCTATATTTTTTGAACACAATAGATCATATTCTTTGTAACAATATACTAAAGTGTTTGTGATTAAACACCATATAGTATGAAGTATAATTCACATTGTTTCATGGTTTTAGAATAACACCCATGGAGGCTCAAAAGTGATCATTATGAGTGAACAGGAGACTTACACAATTTCCTTTTGTCTTTCTTTGCCAGTAGCATTATGTCAAGGGATAAACTTGTTATTTCTTTGCAGCTTCTTGTTTAGTGTCTGATTTCACTGATGAGGCTGCTGGAGTAACTTCTCAATCTAAGCTCTATTGCACATCCATGAAGCTCTAAATGTATTCTAAGTGAAACATGAGCCATGGCACCAAAGACTAACAGTTACTTTGTTGTGCTCCTAGATGTAGCAAATAGATCTACAAGTGTGGAATATATGGACAAGGAAACCCCAATTGAAGTGAGCGAAAAGGTAAAGGGACTTGGTCTTGCCTGAAATAACAATGTTGCTTAATTTCGTGTTTTGAGTTGAGGTTTCTATAAAAAATATGATACTGAGCATTATAGATACTCAAATATAGCAGATCCAATTTTCTGGAATAGTAGAATAATCAATACCAACTGTTGTCTTATTTGAAAGGACATTGGGAAATGGTGGCATCAGGTTATACACTGGGCCTCCCTTCAACTTGGAAGCAGTGTCTTCTCATGGGATGAAGTATTTTGAATTGATGACCTAAAGAGATATAGAGATACATTCTCCATGCAGAGATAATGGGTTCACAATGATATATCTTGCCTTGTTTTATAAGCCCTTCACTTTTCAATGCTTCTTATATTTCTTCATTATAAGGAAGAGAAATAATATGATGTGCACACAAGTCCCATGACTTAGTTCTTAGCATATCTTTGTTTGTATAATTGCAGATACATGCTGATGAAAATTCCACTGGTAAGTATTGTAGAAATACTTGGCAAAGGAAAATTAGATGTTTAAAATACTTTCTGAATTCTCTTTGAAGATTAGCTGTAATTCTCACTTTCTGGTGGGTGAAAGTTTGGAGGACGTTTTGGAGGAAAATAAAAATCACTTTCTAGGTCAAAAGTTATAGCCAAGTGTCTGGAAGTAGTTGCACTCATTGTAGGTTTACTTGGGCTTGTGTACTTGAAGAATGCTGGTGCCTTGTGTACTAATATGGCTTTTGTTTTGAAAACATGTATGGTTATGTCTGAGGTTATGCTTTCTCAGAAGTTATTTGAGGTCTTAAACACATTTGCCCTCAGCCAGTTCCTTAAGCAAATCTATGGGAAACATACTTTAAATGAACTCTATGTAAATTATTCATCCAGTCCTCAGTACATTTGAGCCTAAGGGTGATTTGATAGCCCCGCCCCCCCCGATAGAGTACCTGAGCTTTCATATTTTATGTGGACAAATGGAAACATGACTCCAGATATGTGGACCAATATGTTCCTGTCTGATTTGCATTTGTACTTATACCTTGTCATGGAGACACTAGCCTGAGAGCTTAGAGTCTATAGAGCTTGTGTACTCCTGTAGTACTGCAGGCTCTACTTCATAGATCCTATCTATCCATAGAGTTACCTCAGTTGTCACATAAGCTGTACAATTAACACAGAGGTATTTCCACAGATTTTGGCATAGTTGTAAATATGATGAGCACAAATGTAACTTGATGAATTTCAGTGCATAGGTTTGATGGTGAAAATCAATAGGACAACATGAGTTACTTCTGAAAATTCTTAGGACATGTCTTAGAAACTGACCACAAAAATAAAATTAGTTCAATAATTTTGTGCATTTGATAATTTAAGCATAAGATAACAAAATGCTCAAATGTTTGCCTATTAAAGACTTTAAGGGGAGGAAAAAACAAATACTGAAAGATGATGGTCTGTCTGGTTGCCATACTTGTTCAGATTCTGTTATGCTTCTGGATTAAGGGCATCAGGACCCAAACTCTGCCACTCCCCATATGAACATGGCAATGGTGTCTGTCTAGTGGGGTCTCTGAAGCTACTAACTCAACAGAAACACAGGACATGGAAAATGAAGAAAGGAAGGAAAGTTGTAATTAATTCTGTTAGGATTTTCAACACTTTTGTAATTCTTTTATATTCATGATTTTAGAATCATCAGGTAATATAATGTAGAGTTCTAGTACCATTTCTAGGACCCTGAAAAAAGTTTGTTTTATGTACTATGCTAATTATATAGAATGGTGAAATGCAGTAGTAACATAGGCAGATCTGATGGTTTTGGTTCATGTAAAGACCACATGACATTTTTGTTAACTTCCAAATGAGAAAAAATTACCAGAGTTTCATTGAATCATTGTATGTAGTTAAGACCTTGGGTAAATTGACCAAACATACCACCACAATGTGAAATCTAAGCATAAATACAAAGACTTACTTCCACGCTCATGGCTTGATCCTCTATCCACACTTCTTCCACAAAGGAACACAGTATATTCCAATTAGAAAGAAATGACCACCTTCTTCTGGCAAAGAGTCAAATATAGTTAGTAACCAAGTAGAAAATGTTCCAGGATTGCAAAGGTGAGCTCACAGTATAGTCCAGGGAAGCATTCCTCTTGACCTGTTTTCTCATCTGCCCACTGTTTTCATTAGTAAGTTACTGTTCTGTGTGTCTTTTGTATAATACATATAAATGATCTAGAGATGCTTATTTAGAACATTAACAAGTCAGCATGAACATATGTCACACAAACTTAACTATATTGACTTATTGTAGAAGTCAGTAATACAGATCAATGAAATTCCATAATCTTTTGGGAATGTCAAGAGAGAATATGGATGTAAGTGATCATGCTCCTTGTGAAATCCAATGAGAGGGTCCCAGGAGTAGTCAGGTTATGCCTTCTCCTCAGGAAACAGAGAGTCTAAAAGGTGTCAGTGAGCACAAGGAAATGTGTGCAGTGGTCTTATGCTTTCACCTTTTCAGAGACATCATTGAGACAGTGCTATCTGCAAGCTGAAGATACCCTTGTTTAGCCTACTATATAAAGATGGTTGTTTCCAAAAGACCAATTCTTTCTGCTCCTGCCATTAGCACAACCCCAAGCCTTTGTTATTTCCTCTTGGTAATTGTGCTCATGACATGTTGTGTTGAGGTTTGAGCCTTGACCTCTGAAACAAGGAATGCAGTCAGCTTACATATGACTTGGAAATGAACCTGGAGATATGGTATTTTGTGTGGGATTTAAAGTCATTGAGTCTAAGATCCCCATGGATTCTCTTACTTACCAAAAAGTGCCTTTAACCACTGAGTAATCTTTACAGTATTGACTTGTGATTTTTAATGTATGTGAGATTCTGTCTGAGGTTATGAATTCTCAGAAGATATTTATGGCTTACAACAGAATTACCAACAACCAATTGCTAACAAAGCCATGACACATGCATAATTCACATCAATTTGGATTAACTCATGCAATCAACTAAATTTATTCCTAGAAAAGGACAAAAAGAAAGCTTGTGGGCTTCCAAATATGTATGTGGGCAAGTGAAAACTGGAATTCTGGTGTGTGGACCAGTGGTTCCCCTCAGATTCTCAAATATACCTTGGGATTTTTCATGGACTCACTGGATGAAGAGCTGAAAGACTACAGTGCCTGAGTCACCCTAAAGTACTCCAGACTCTAGTTCATAGGTCTGACCCTTCCCTGGAATATCCTCAATTGTCACACAAGCTATATAAGTAATATTAAAGTGTTTCCACTAATGTTGCCATAGTCATTTATTTGAAAATTATAAATATTTCATTAGAGCTGGTAACCAGTGATATATATTTTTCCCATAGTATAATCTGTATCTTACCCAGGATAAAATAGTATTCACTGAATGATGAACACAGAATTTTTATTCATGAATCTCAGAAGGCCCATATAGGTTTAACAGATGTGAAGTCACTAGTGTCATTCCACTGGGCTTTAGGATGGTCTGAGGCAGTGATAGAACACTGATATTTGATCATAACATGCTTCAAAGGATTGATCCCAATAAATAAGGGTTGTTTCACATTGTGTTAGGTTCCTGATACTAAGAGTGTAAAAAATACTGACCCCCAATTCTCTTAAAGCATCTCATGGTCTTTTTTTTTTTTTTTTTTTTTTACTATCTGAGGTCAACAATTGTTATTAGTCAGGTACACCTGTGAATTCTCATACTATAACTAAGCCCTTAACCTTTCACCATATCAAACAAAGAGTTCTGATTCATTAATAAGTGCACCATCAGTTGAGAGTTACTTTGTTTCCTTCTAGCTGATCAAAAGAAGGATGAAATTATTCCAGGCACGACAGAACATGCAGAGACACATTTTGTTCAGGTAATACATCTTTTTCTTTTGCAAGTTTGAAAGGATACTTTTATGATTCCTTAATTTTTTGGTGGATGTCATATGAACACTGAGGTTTATAATGTACACTATTAGTAGTAGACTATTTGTCTAGGAAGTGGATTAAATGGAATTTTACCCATTCACCCCTGATTTCAAGAGTAAATGAAGTATAGGTGGATCACTGCATTTTTCTGGCATCTTCCATTGCCTGGAGCAAGTGTTTATATTACTCAAATGTAGACAGGCTTGTTATGTATGGTCAAAAAAGTATATGTGTTTTTTTCTAAGTAGCTTCTTCTGGTACCTCTGAAGGCTTCTGTTTGGAATAGAGTTTAGGGTGTTCCCTGAGTTCTGTGTGGTGTAAGATTCTTATGTTCATTGTTGTGGTATTGATAATACTGTCAGTAATGAGGCCTGGTGTAGGCAATGGGACCATAGAGACACCTCGCTCTCCCATTTAGAAAGGAGGAAACTCACCCAATAACAGGATGTTTCTAAGTTTCTCTATCTTGTAGCTGTGTATATTAGGGAGTCTCAGTGAAGGCCAAAGAGAGAGAATTGGGCTTTGAAACAGCTTAAGTTTCAAAAGTATTCTATTTCACAACGTATCCAGCATCAAATGTCTATTGACAGCAAGATAGAAGAGACTAACATAGTCTTGGACTAACTGTTCTTTTCTACCCTGGATCCCATTTTCCCAAGTCACTGGGAGAACCAAAGAATCTGTTCAAATAGAACCCAGCTTGATGAAGAACTCAGATTGATTTTTCCTCTCTCCACTACAGGTTGGCTCATGGAAGACAGGATTGTGTATGTATTCTGAAATCATTTTCTGAAGAAATGCTTTAATTAATAATGGTATAAATATTGGTTCTTTTATCTGTTTCACCACTGAGATCTGTGCCTTCTGCTGGAAAGGAAGATTGAGGATATAGCCCCTGGATTCAGCAGTGTTCCCTTTATTTACTTTTGATTTTGTGAATGACTGCATGTCTATATATAGGTCTTTTTCATGCAGACATTAATATTTATCCCAAGTACCTAACCTAATTTTCAATAGCAGTTTCATAAGAAAAAAACTAAATTCACAACACAGACTCTGCATACATGAACTAGTTCCAACCTCATCAAATACATGTATGATAGATTTATTACCCTGTGTTCCTCACCACAGATGAATAAACCAACACACAGAGGTAACTGACCTGGCTCAGCAACTGTGGGGTGAAAAACCCACAAGATATTTCCCAATATGTGGTCCAATATTGCTTTTGAAGTTCCATCTCTATTTATTCCACCAGCTCAGTAGGCACTGTGTAAGAGTGCTAGACTATCAGAGTTGGTTATATAGCTCAATTGGTAGAGAGCTTCTTTTGCATGCAGAAATCCTATTGTTCAATTCCCAAATTGATGTACAGAAAAAAATAGTGAAATTGTTGTATGCATACCAGAGGTACTGCAGTTAACAAAATCCCAAACACTATCATGACTGCCACAATGGTCATGAGAGAGGCTGGGCATGGTGGCATACTAATTTCATCCCAGCACACAGGGGTGGGGCAGAGTTAGGAGGATCATTATGAGTTGCACCTTGCGTGAGACTTCAAAGTGAATTCCAGGTCTCATGAGCCAAAGTGAGAACCTATCTCCAAAAAAAAAAAAAAAAAAAAAAAAAAAGAAAGAAAGATAGAAAAGAAAGAAAAGAAAAGAAAACTAAACTGAGGCAGCACTCACCTTCACAAGAAAATGACATTAATTCCCAGATTCTTCCAGTCAACTCATGGCTTCTGAAAATGAAAGACACTCCACATGAAAAGGTGTAGTTGTGTATAATAACTGATTTCTAATAGGCATGTGTCATTGTGGCTAGAACTTTTTTTTTAAATAAATTTATTTATTTATTTATTTGAGAGCGACAGAGACAGAGAGAAAGACAGATAGAGGAAGAGAGAGAGAATGGGCGCGCCAGGGCTTCCAGCCTCTGCAAACGAACTCCAGACGCGTGCGCCCCCTTGTGCATCTGGCTAACGTGGGACCTGGGGAACTGAGCCTCAAACTGGGGTCCTTAGGTTTCACAGGGGAGCGCTTAATCGCTAAGCCATCTCTCCAGCCCATGGCTAGAACTTTTGAAGTGCATTAGCAAATTCCCAGCATTAGGGGCCCAAAGAGCAACAGAGCTTAGAGATTGTATCTACTCAGATTGCCATTCAACAATTGTTAGTCAGGGTCAATCATTCCATTGGTAGCACACTTATGCAGCAAGCTGGATGTTGCTCAAAAAGAACTTTTCTCAGACTGATAATGTGCATGTTGACAGGGAAATGGAAACATACAGAGACAACCCATTGTGTTTTTGTACCAACAGCATGGAAAAGTGTGACTGGATATCAATTTTTTCAGACTGCTTCATCATTAGGGTGTATCTGTGTGTGCAAGCCTTGGCTATGTAGGAACTTGCTAAGAGAAGTAATAATCAAGTTTAAATGAATACAGCATGCACGAATCCCTGGATCCAAATCCTAGTACTTACCAAAAGCAGACATAGTTGAGCCCTCCTGCAATCTTACACCTCAGGAGGAAAAGGCAATAGGATCAGAAATTCAAGGTTATCACCAGATACAATACTATTGTTTGAAATAATAATGTTTACAGAAGGTGTTATGCAAGTTTTAGTGTCATGGTTCAAAGATCAGAACAGAGGCATCATGTTAACTATGTTCATTCTTTATAAAGGTTGAAAATGAAGTTGGATATTGGCCATTAGGTACCAAACCCATTTCTGTCTTGCTGGCCTTTCTTCTATATTATTTCTTCCACATAAATATTGGCCTCAGCTACACTCCACATAATGTAGATCTTAAGAACACACTGAATACCATAATCTTTCTGAAGCCCCATTCAGGATGAGATGTCTATACTTGGACGCATGTCATGAAATGAAATGTTTAATCTCAGAATAATTACTCATTTCTCTCTGTTTTCCTGGCATTATGCTGACATAACTCTATTGGGAATGCATTCTGAGCCTTGACCCTGGAGAAACTGTACTAGTGCCCTTGTAAGAGAAAATGTCTCCAGTGCTCCCTTGCCATGATAAACAATCACCGTGTGAATACACTGAAGTAATTCACTAAGTGCAATGAATTCTGGGCAGGTATTGTAGCTTGTGTTCTACTGTATCCTGTGAGTAAAAGTGGGAGAGTTTGAGTAGTGTATTTCAAGAAGTAAAAATGTTAATTATTGAGCTCATTAGTATACTTCCTGCCATAGAATTTCAACATGTATTTAAAATCCAAGTTTTCTTGGACCTCAGCCTTTGAGAGGCTGAGGTATGAGCATCACTGTGAGTTTCAGGGTAGCCTGGACTACAGATTGATTTCCAGGCCATGAACCTGCCTCAAAAACAAAAGTGTTTTGTTCCTCAATGAATGGTAGGCTCGTATCTATGTAATACAGCCAGCTTACATCATTATTCTACACACTTTTCCACATGGATAACTAGTCAGACCTGCATAAAACTGACATCATTATCATTTATGTTAAGTACCCATGTACACCCCTTCACAAACCACTGACACAGTTGCCTCTTTAATTGTGAACTTACTGCTTTTTACATTTGCTACAACTGGTAAACACAAATTGATACTTTCTAGCCTGGCTCAGACTTTACATTACTTCACAACTGAGGATAGATATTCTTGATATTTGTATATTCACAGATCATTTTTTTAGTATCACAATATTAGTCCTTCTGTGGCAAACCCAATACATTGCCTTTTTTAAATAAGAAAGTCAGTGAGATGAGATGGGGTGGGGAGACAGAGAGAATTGGTGTGCCATGGACTCCAGCCAATGCAGTGGACTGCTGATGCATCTGCCATCTGTGTGCATGTATGAACTCGTGCCCTTTTGTCACTGTGCATCTTGCTTACATGGGACCTGGAGAATTGAATATGACTCCTTAGGCTTCGCAGGAATGCACTTTAAATGATATGCCATCTGTCAAGCCCATCAGTCCGTTTTAAACCATACACACTCACAATACTTCAATAACCAGTTTTTACCCAGTTGCTCAGAACCCCTGGATACACCTTAGATTCTTTGGTGTTTTTTTAATGTCATTCACTGGGAATCAGAGTGCAGCTTGTCCATGCTACTCTGTTTTATGAGCCTATATATATGTAAGATTCTGCCTTTCTCATTAATGAGTACACATGAACTGAGTGGTGTCAGACTATATTGCTCTGCAAGGAAATCATGTTTGATTCCAGTTTGGGTGACTATTGTTAACATTGGTAGTGTTGTTAGCTTCTTCTTGCTGGCATGGGAAGGAAGGACACACCAGACAAAAGGCAGCTTATGGGAGGAGGGTGTTTGTTTCAAGTTTACAGTTTTGAGGGGAAGTTTCATTGTGGCAGGGAAAGCATTGCACTGCAGACACTGGACATCACATCCTGTCATATCAGCTGGAAGTGAGCAGAAAGGATGATCTAGCTCTGAACACCAATTGGGCTGGACTAGTAAATCCTCAAGGTCCACTCCATAATTTCACACTTACTCCAATAAGGCTTCACTGCCCAAGTACACTACCAACTGAGCATGGCGTATTAGGCTTACTCACAAACATAGAAAGCACTGGAGACATTTTACATTCCAATTTACAGTTGGTGTTTAATTTAATTTTATTTTTTCAAGGTAGGGTCTGACTCTAGCCCATGCTGACCTGCAATTCACTATGTAGTCTCTGGGTGGCCTTAAAATCATTGTGATCATCTTACCTCTACCTTGCAAGTGCTGGGAATAAAGGCATGAACCACTATGCCTTGTGTTAAAATGATTTTTTGTGGGCATTGCTCTGAATCTCTGGAAAAATAGGTTACATCATATATATATATATATATACACACACACACACATATATATATGAATATAAATATAAGTTTAATATATATATTTAAATTATATATATTTAAATTATATATTTAAATTATATATATTTAAATTATATATATATTTAAATTATATGTATATTTAAATTATATATATATGTATTTAATATATATATATATTTATTTAAATTAAAAATATATTTGGTAGGGGTGGCTTACCTGGAATTCACTCAGTAGTTTCTTGTGGCCTTGAACTCAGAGTGAACCTCCTACCTCTGCTTCCCAAGTTCTGGAATTAAAGGCATGTACCACCATGCCCTAAACCCTTAAGTTATAATTATTATACCCTTTCTAATGCACGTTTTAGTTCTAGGGACTTGTATGTCATAATTGTTTTGTTGCATTCCATACTTTATTCTTAATTGTCATTTTCTACAGGTCAACATATGCTAAGAGCTTTTTCTACTCCTCACCTTTCTAACTATGTCGTTCCACTGTGGACTACAATTGGTAAGTATTTTAGAGATTTCAACCTCATCTCTTGCCAATTTCTATTTAAGTTGCATATTGGGTAGGTACTGCAAGTTCATGTGGTACAATTGTACAGGTTCACTTGTGTGAGAATTTGCTTTTGGTTTTGTATATCTTTGAGATAAATCTGAAAACTTCTAGACACACACCGTTATAGGGCGAGATCTGTCAGTCAGATCCACTGATGATAGTTCTCCTGCAAAGCAGCTCTGAAGGAGTACATTCCAGTTCTTCCATGAATGGGCCTTCAAGGTTTGAATTTTCTCTATGATGGGATTGCTACTGTCTAATGCAACTCTTGGTTTAGAGAGTGGAGGACTGTACAGGTGAGGTTCAGATACCATCAAGCATATTGATCATGAATAATTCTTCCTTCAGTATATAAATATTGGCTATTTTCCAGGATCCAGAAATACATATGATGTACATGGACAGGAGAACTTTTGGCAGTCTTTATGCTTTCATGTTCACAGATGTCACCCCCTTACCTATATTTTTTGAATATTTTATATCATAGTCTTTGTGACAATATCCTAAAATGTTTGTGATTAGATGCCACATAGGATGAATTTTAACTCACATTGTTTCATGGCTTTGGAATATCACACATTGAGGCTCAGAAATTATCATTATGAGTGATAGGTCACTTACAGTATTTCCTGTTGTCTTTCTTGGCCATTAGCAGAATGCAAAGGGATAAGTTTCTCATTTCTTTGCCGCTTTTTCTTTAGTATCTGGTTTCAATGACTAGGGTGCTGGAATAACTACCTAAGCTCTATTGCACAGCCCTGAAGCATCAAGTGCATTTTAAGTAAAATGTGAATCATAGCACCAAAGACTATTAGTTATTCTCTTGTGTTCCTAGATGTAGCAGATACCTCTACAGAGGTGGAATATATGGACAAGGAAACCCCAATTGAAGTAAGTGAAAAGGTAAAGCTACCTGCTCTTGCTTGAACTAAAAATGTTGCTTAATTTCCAGTTTTTATTTGATTTTGGCATAAAAATATGAAACCAAGCATTATACACACTTAAATATAGCAGATCCTATTTTATGTACTAGTATAAAAACCAATAACAACTGTTCAATTGTTTGAAATGGCATTTGCAAATGGTGGCTTCAGGTTACACACTGTACACTAGGCCTACTCCTACTTGGAAGCATTGTCTTCTCTTGGGATGAAATGTTTTGAATTTATGACCAAAGACAGAGTGAAATAAATTCTCCATGCAGATACTATGGGCTCCCAGTGATGTATCTTATCCGTGTTTGGTAATCCTTTCATTTGAGTGCTTCCTGTATGTCTTCAATATAAAGAAGAGAAATGATACAATGTACCCACAAGTCCCATGACTTAGTTCTTACAATGTCTGTGCTTCTATAATTGCAGATGTGTGCTGATGACGATTTAACTGGTAAGTATTCTAGTATTCCTTTGCAAAGGAAAGCTTGATGTTGGAATACTTACTGAATTCTCTTTGAGGAGAAATAGTAATTCTTGCTTTCTCAAGGCTGAAAGGATTGAGGACATGTTGGAGAAGAAAGAGCACTTTCTATTTAAAGAATTATAGTTAATTGTCTAAAGCAGTTGCACTCAGGATAGGTCTACTTGGGCTTGTGTACTTAAAGAATTCTGGGGACTTTTGTGCTAATATGGTTTTGATTTTGAATATACATGTGATAATGTCTGAGGTTGTGTTTTCTCAGAAGATACTGGAAATTTTAAACACCATTGCCCTCCACCAGTTTATTAAAAAAAAAAATCTATGGCAAACATCCTATAAATGAACTCTATGTAAATTAGTCATCTAGTCCTGAGTACATTTATGACTAAAGTTTGTTTGATATTACCCTGATATAGAACCTGTGCCCTCATATTTGTATGTGGACAAGTGGAAAGAAGACTTCAGATATGTGGACATATCTGTTCCTCTCTGATTCGCTTTTGTATCTATACCTTGTTAGGGAGACACTCATTCGAGAAGAGAGTCTATAGAGCCTGTTTATTCCTGAAGCACTCCATACTCTATTTCATAAGTCCTATCTATCCCTAGAGTTCCCTGAAATGTCACATAAACTACACAGTAACATGAACGTGTTTCCCCAGACTTTGGCCTAGTTCATCATGTGATGAGTGCCACTATAACTGTTTAACCTCAGTGCATAATTTCAGTGGTGAAAGCAATCAATAGAACAATTATAGTCACCCATGAAAAGTCTTAGGACATGTCTAAAATTGTCTACAAAAATAAAATTCGTTCAATAATTTTGTGCACTTGACAATTTAATTTTAAGGTAACAAAATGCTCAAGTGTTTGTCTATTAAAGACCTCAGAGGAGGAATAAACAAGAACTGTAAGTTGGTTGTCTGCCTGGTTGACATACTGCTTCAGATTTTCTTATGCTTCTGGGGTAAAAGCATCAGGACACAAGCCCTGATGGTTCTCAAATGAATATGGTTATGGTGACTGCCTACTGTGGTCTCTGTACCACTAACTGAGAAGAAACACAGGAAATAGAAAATGAAGAATGGAAGGAAAATTGTGACTATCTTTTTAGGATTTTCAACACGTTTAACTTTTTTATATTTATGAACTTAGGATCACCAGCTAATATGATGGAAAGTTTCATAGTATCATTTCCAAGACCATGAAAAAATTTGTGTTAAGTACTTGGGAATTAATAGAATGGTGTAATGCAGTAGTAACATTGGCAGATCTGATGGTATTGGTCCATATAAAGACCACATGACATTTTCATTGACTTCCAAATGAGAAGTAGAAATGATCAGAGTGTCACCACATCATAGTGTATAGTTAAGACCTTGTATAGACTGACCATCTTATACCACCATAATGTGGACCCTGAGCATAAATACAGAGACTTATTTCTGCCATTAAGGCTTGACCCCTAACAACTGTTTTTCCACAAAATCAGATAGTATAATCAAAGTAGAAACAAATGACCACATTCTTCTGGCTAAGAGTGAAATGTAGTTAGAAATCACTTAGGAAATGTGGAAGGAGGGCAAAGCTGAGTGCACAGGATCCCCATGGAAGCATTCCTCATGACCTGCTCTTGGTCTGCCCCTCCTTTCATTAGAAAAGGTGTGGTTTTTGTTCTGTGTGTCCTTTTGTGTAAACTATATAAATGATATTGAAATGCTTATTTAGACAGCTGATATGTCAGCATGAACACATATCACGCACACAGAAATTGGTGAAGTTTTAGCAATTTTTTCAGCACCTAGAAATGAATTAAAAATCTGTGTTTAAATCTAAATATTTGAATGTTTCTTCCTATGATAATTTAAATTGTAAGTTTATTTCCTGTGCTAACTATGCTAAATCAGGTCTCTCAGCATCATGTGGCATACATAGAATGCTCTCTGGGATTCAAACAAGATCATACAGTGATGTCCTTCATAGAGTGTGACACAATATCTTCTGACTATTCTGATCACAGTGAACCAAAACAGTGTGCAGACAGAGTTCATAAAGACAATAGGACATTGGAAATGGTGGATTATTATCGAATACTTGTACTTTAATGAGAATTCTATATTTGAGGATCATGTAGCAAAACTTTAGTGATATATATGACATAATTTGTTTGCTAGCATGGAGACCATGTCATCACCAAAACTGGCATGGAATTAACTTCCATATCTTGTAAAAATTGACAGCCTATGCCAGCATTCTGAATGCAAGTAGTTTGAAATGCCCTTGGAAATGTCATGAGGACCTTATCAATTCAGATAGTTTTTCAATCATGAGGGAAGGAAGGCAAAAGTCTTCCATTGAATGTCAGTGTGCAGTATATGTCATTGCAGCTCATTATTAGTTTTAATTGTGAGTTAGGGATTTCTGAAGTCCATAGATTCATGAAATTCCATATAATTGGCCTCAAACTCTTGTGACTTCACTCTCTGGGTGCTGGAATCACATGCATGTGTCACCCAATTCAGTTCACTTTGATTATAGCGCATCACTTATACTGCTGGTAACTATAAAGCCAAGGTTTCTATGTGTTCTTCATTCCAACTCCTCTCCCATACTTTTTTTTTTTAATTTTTTTTTTTTTTTTGAGTTAGGGTCTCACTCTGGCCCAGGCTGACCTGGAATTCACTATGCAGTCTCAGGGTGGCCTCGAGCTCACAGCGATCCTCCTACCTCTGCCTCCCGAGTGCTGGGATTAAAGGCGTGCGCCACCACGCCCGGCCTCTCCCATACTTTTGTAGCCTGGAGGGGAGCCCACAAGTAGCTTAGTCCACACTTGCTAATCATCCCCCTCCTTGTATCTTTGTCCACATAACTAAAGCTCCCAAAGTCATTTATAAGCACCAGTTACAACCATACTGATCATTGCTCTGTATCATCCTAGGTGTCTTGTCAGCACAGACACCAAAGGATCCACAGCACAAGGTAAAGCACCATTTTTTATCTTCTATGGAAATACATCTCTGTGTCTCAGCCAATATGAATAATTCTTGCACAGACATTTGTTACTGGGTGGTGTGGAAATGAATTGAACTCATCTGCAAAGCAATTAATGACTATCTAGGACAATTACTATCACCACATTCTTGTAAGTGTATATTAGAAGGATTTCCCCAAGGAATTATTTTCCTTCTCTTACCAAGGACTTTGTACTGTGTAAAGAGTCTTAAGAAGTCCACTAAGCATGAAAATTATTACCCTTTGTAGTGGTGTCTTTTGTGACAGCTGTTTAGCTATATGGCCATTGATTGAACCCACTGTTCTCCTGTCTGTTTTCCTATGTTATCAAAAGAAATCCAAACCTACATAAATAAAGTGAGTGGGATGTCCTCATTCTCACCTTGTCACCTTTTCTATATTTGCAGGACTCTACGACATTGGAGCCTGGTATGTATTCTAAATTAGTAATAGGTTTGAGAATCATCCTACCATTTCAGTGCCAAGATTTGTGACCTGACTTGCTGACACGAATGAGGGCTGGGTGTGGGAAGCCAATGAGATGAAACAATTCTTTCATGAGGACTGTATGGATATTCAGTGCAAAAGTGAGGTTTGATCTGAATATATTGAAATGTTCTTGGAGATGTCAAGAAGATCTTAACAATTTATATGCCTTTCAAAAATGTGAGGAGAATGATGGGAATCTTCCATTGTGTGATAGTGCACCTTGTACACCATTTCTGCTTCATTGTTCATTTTGTGAAAGGATGTCATGTTTACTGTGAACCTGAGATGGCCTCAAACTCTTGTGGGTCCACCTTCTGAATTCTGGGATTAGAATCATGTGCCACACCACTCAATTTAGCTTGATCATTGCATATTAATTACAGTGAATTTATCATCAAGTCCAAGTGTACTATGAGTGATTACTTCCTGTATGTTTCCCATCCTCCTTCTAGTCAGGAAGTTGTTACATCAGCAGCTCCCACTTTCTATACAGCTCTATACCATCATGTATACATATGGAACACCCTTGAGTGACTCATAAACACTAATTACCAATAAAATAACAGTAGTTTTGTTTCCCTCTAGATGTTATGGCAGTCAAAATTCCAGGAGAATCAGAAAACAATGTAAGAGAACTTTAAAAATAATTACATAGAAATGTAGAAACATGGTTAGTCTATGTGCATTACTCTTAGACAGAAGTATATTCTGGGTTGGGTGCACTTGACTGGCAATCTCCTACCAATTGATTTATTACTCTCTTCTATAGTTAATGTTGTCACATCTATGATAAATGAATGGTACAGTGTTTACCTCACAAATGATATTCCTTCTTGTTCCAAAAATTGTATTTGATTGTGTAAATGTCTGAGTGGTTAAAGGAGCTTGCTTTTAAAGATGGCCAGGACAGCTTTGATGCCCCAGTACCAACATAAATCTAGACTCACACAGTGGTGCATACACTTGTTTTCAGGCCCAAAAGTCCTGGAACCCTAGAGCAGCTATACTATCTCATTCAGACTCTTTGAAACAAATTTTAAAAGAAATTTACAGAAAAGGATTTCGATTTCAATGAAGGTAGAAATGAAGTTGTCATACATACTATATCTGAAATCCACTAGCTTTTTGAAATGGTGGCTTATGTGACAGCTTTGTAGCAATGTCGCCATTGATTAAATGTACTGTGTCTCTGTCTGGTGTGCTATGTTATCACAATATTCCAGACTTAGGTAAAGTATACAGTATGCCCTGAACAAACAGTATTTCTTTTCTATAATTTCAGGATACCAGCAGATCAGAACATGGTATGTACTCTGAATCAAGTCATTTCTTATGGAAGTATCTTACTGTTTCAGTCTTGAGATCCCTGGATCTGAGTTCCTGCTAGGAATGAGGGTTAAGTGTGTGGTATTGAGGTGAAAAGGTTCTGCCCTGATATGTATATTGAATATCTATGGAAAACTGAGGTTGATCCTGTAGGAACCAAAGTTGCATTATGTGTAGGATGGAATAGATTCTCCACTGTCCATATTGACTTTCTTCTGGAAGTTTCTAATGTAGATACATGGAATTTCAGAAATTCCACATGTATCAACTGTGAAGGTGGGCTGGGGAAATGGCTTAACAGTTGAAGCATTCTCCTTCTCAGTCTAAAGAGCTAGATTTGATTCCCAAAGAGGCACATAAGCCAGATGCACAAGGGGCACATGTGTCTAGTTTTCATTTGCAGTGGCTATAGGCCCTGGCATACCTATTCTCTTTTCTCTCTGCCATTTTGTCCTTCTCTATCCAGCACTTAAATAAATAAAATATTTAAACAATAGTGAAGATTCCTATCAGATGATTCTTGTCAGATCCAATCCTGAGGACCCAGGATCAGTTAGGTTGTACCTTCTGCTCAGGAGACTATACATGTCTGAAAGGTATTTGTAAGGACAAGGGAATATGTATGGAGGCTCTTGTACTATCCTTTTTCAACAGCATAATTGTAAGCAGTGCTGTATACCCATTGGATGTGCCTTGCTTCTGGCTCTAAAGATGACCTTTCTTTGAGGGCCTACTCCTACCTGTTTCTACCTCTGCCCAAACTCCAGGCCTTTGGTAATTCTCTTAAAGAACTGTGCCCATGAAGTGTTGTATTAGGTTTTAATCAGTGACCTGCTTACAAGAAATGTAACAGGAACAAGTCTCACATAGCACTGACATGAACCTGGGGATGAGGGCTTAAAGAGTGAGCCAATGGAAAGAGATCTTTTCTCTCTTCCTACCGGGACTTACAGCAGTGCATTAATGTTCCTCTCTCCTCATTGATTCTGGTTAGGAGTGCATGAACAACTATCTAAAATGTACTGGGGAGGGTAAATTTGGCACTCTGTGTTTTCATGGTCACTGATGCCACTCCCCAAACAATTTTATTTTGAATACTCTTGAACCATTGTCTATGAGACATTGAGGATATTTCTTTTAAGAATTTGTATTAGATTCCACTTAGCATGCATTATGACCCAGATGTCTTAATGAATTTAAAATATCATCTTTCTGGTTTTCAAAGGGACTATTGTAAATGATAAGACCCTAGTCCTTTTTCAAGACTGTGTCCTTTTCCACAATAACAGAATGTGAATGGCCCAGGTACTCATTTCTTTGCAGATTCTTTATTGTTGCAGCCACTGAATCTGATATTCAACTCACAGTCATATACCCAGTATGCTCTAAGTAAAACATAAGACTCTCACCTGTGGTTAACAGTTATTCTATTATCTTCCTAGTTGGCGATGTTACTGCTTATGATCAGCCACACACCAATAATGATGAAGACAGTGAGGCCAATGACAAGGTAAGGCAACCTTTCCTTGTCTGAAATAAAAATGTTGCTATCTTCATTTCCTGTTGTAGCTGAACTTGGCCATGAATATATGACACTAAGCATTATAGATATTTACAAGTATTACCATTGTGTTTTCTGAAATGGTAGAATAGGTCCTTTCAGAGTGTTGAGCAAAAGGTCATTTTCAAATGGGGAACTTAGAAATTTACCAATTCACCCTTGATTTCAAAAGTCTTTACAAATACCAGTGCAGGTTACACAATGCATATTGTCCTAACTTCCCTTGTCTGTAGCATTCTTATTTAGATTAAAATTTGAGTTATTTTTACTCAAATGTGGACAGGCCTATTTTATATGTTCCAAAGCAGCACATATATTTTGTCTAAGTAGCCTCCTCTGAAACTTCTATGGTTTGAATAGAGTTAAGGGTATTCCCTGAGGTCAGTGTGGTGGAAGATTCTTATGTCTAGTATGTAGTGTTGATAATACCTTTCAGTCATGAGACCCAGTGTAGACAATGGGAACATACAGATACCTCACATTCACCTTTAGAAAGGAGGACATTCAAGCAAGAATGGGATGTTTCTAATGTAGCTGTGTAACTTAGGGATTTTCAATGAAGGTCAAACAGACAAAGCTGGGCTTTGAAACAGCATAAGTTTCAAATGTACTCTTTTTCACAAAGTACCCAGCACCATATGCCCTGTGGCCGGAAGACATGATAGACTAATCCATTCTTAGACTGGCTGTTCATTTCTCTCCTAGATCCCATTTTCCCAAGTCACTGGGAGAACCAAAGAATGTGGGCAAAGTGAACACAGCTTGATCTAGAACTCAGATTATTTTTTTTCTTCTCTCCATTACAGGTTGGATCAAGGAAGACGACATTGTGTATGTATTCTGAAATCACTTTCTAAAGACATGTTTTAAATAAGAATGATGTAAATATTAGGTTTCCTTTCTTTCTGGTTCACCACTATGATCTCAGCCTTCTGCTAGGAATAAGGGTGGAGAATACAGCCCCAGGATTCAGTGGTGTTCCCTCTATTGTGTTTCAGATTTTGTGTGTGTGTGTGTGTGTGTGTGTGTGTGTGTATATGTATATATATATATATATATATATACATATATATATATATATATGTAGTTTTTTTTTCCATTGAGGACATGAATTTTTATCCCAATTATCTAACATAATTTTCTTTATCTTTTTCTTTTTTTCCAAGTAGGGTCTCACTCTAGCCCAGGCTGAGCTAGAATACACTATGGTGTCTCAAGGTGGCCTCAAACTCATGGTGATCCTCCTACCTCTGCCTTCCGAGTGCTGGTATTAAAGGCGTGTGCCAACACACCTGGCTCCAACCTAATTTTCAATGGCAGTTTGTCAAGAAAAAAAATAAATTCCAAATATAGACTCTACCTACATTAACTAGTTCCAACCTCATCAAAAACATGTATGGTAAATTTATTTCCCTGAGCACCCCTTTACAGATGAATAATCCAATGCACAGAAGTAAGTAACAAGGCTCACCAAACTGTGGGCTAAATAAGCCACAAGACAATCTCAAATATGTGGTCCAATATTGCACTTAAAGTATACACCTCTATTTAGTCATCCACGAGATCAGTAGGCACTGTATAAGAGTTCTAGGCTATCAGAGTTGATTATGTCTCAGTTCATAGAGAGCTTATTTTGCATGCAGGAAGCTTATGGGTGAATTCCCAGCATTACAGAAACAAAATCTATGCATACCAGGGATACTCCAGTTTACAAAGATCTCAAACCCAATCATGATTGCCTCACTGGTCATGAGAGAGGCTGGGCATGGTGACGCATGAATTTAATCCCAGCACTCATGGGTGGGGCAGAGGCAGGAGAATCAGCATTTGTGGCCAGCCTGAAACTGATATGAATTCCATGACAACATGACCTAGAGTGAGACCCTACCAAAAAAAAAAAAAAATCTGAGATAGCATTCACCTGTAGATATCACAAGTGAATTATATAAAATCCCACATTCTTCTGGTTAGATCATGGTTTCTGAACATGAGAGTGTCCACTTGAAAATGGCGAGTGTGTGTCATAATTACATTTCTAATAAGCATGGTTCATTATAGCTAGAACTGTTGAAGTACTTTAACTAATTGACCAGCATTATAAGGAGTCCAAATAGCAACAGAGCTTAGTGATAGTGTCCACTCAGAATGGCAGACAACAATTCTTTATCAGGGTCAATCATTCTGTTGGTAGTAAATTTATGAAGGTGAGCTGGACTCTGCTCAAAAGGTACTTTTTCTGAATGATATTGTGCATGCTGACAGGGAAATGAAATCACAAGGATCTAATCCATCCTGTGGATTTGTATCAACAGCATTGAAAAGTGAGGATGTATATCATTTTTTTTTTCAGAAGGCTTCATCATTAGGATGTGTCTGTGTGTGCAGGCCTTGGCTATGGAAGACCTTGGTAGGAGTAGTTCATATAGGCTACGAATACAGTGTGCATGAACAGAGCATGCATGAATCCCTGGATTCAATTCCTAGTACTGAACAAAAGCAGACATGGTTGAGTACTCCTGTCATCCTACACCTCAGGAAGAAAGAGCAATAGGATCAGATATTAAAAGTTCTCGTCAGCTACATTAAAAAATTTTCTTTATTATATTTTTATTAGTTATGTACATAGTCTGTAGACAGTCATGTTGTTACCATAGTTAGCATCGTCCTTTCATTCCCCCACTGCTGGGACCTTCCTTGTTGGGGAATGTGGATCATGCATTGTGGGGTTAGCCATCAGTTATGGGTAAGATGTATTGTCTCTGTGCATAATGTCTCAACATGTGGCTTTAAGAATCTGTCCACCCCCTCTTCCACAAATTTCTCTGAGCCATGTTGGATTCATTTTAGATCTACTTCAGTCATGAGGTTTTGGGAGCCTCTGTGTGTGGATATCTGGTTTCATAGGAGTTGAGTGTTCTCTGTGTCTATCTCCTTCACCCTTGTGCTGATATCAGTGTAAGTAAGAGAGCAGCACTCTTGTTCATTTCCCCAATTCCTCCAATTTCCACCAAGAAAGCAACGCTCTTACTCATTTCTTCAGTTACTTTGGTTTCATCTGGGGGCCTGGTGTGGTGTGATGTGTTGATTTTCTCCTCAGTATGTGTCAATCTGAAAAAGAGAAGGAAATTCTCCAATGGCAAATGGATTAACCATCATTATTTTACAGATAATTTAATAGGTATAGGCCCTCTTGTAGCCCATGATTTGTGCAATTGTGATAAAGTAGAGTATACTACTTTGGGGATATGGTTCTGACTTTTTTTTCCAGCTCCAGTTATGGGTTCCATTCCACTGAGCAGTTCAGTTAACCAAATCAAGAGCAGTTGGTTACCCACCATGGGTGTGCCACTACTGCACTTATATGCACATCATGTCAGGTTGTTTGTTGCTGAGTAGATTGGACAAATTTTGGTCATTTCCCTTAGTCACTTATGTAATACCTTCTGTCACTAGACACACTGTCTGGAGACTGACTGTCTGCCAGATTCCAGCCAGGTCACTCCATGTTCCATACCAACAGCATATGGTGTCTTCAGCAGTAGGGTCTTTCCACTAACCTTTGGTAGGTCATCAAGGACTCTGATGGAAGTCTTTCTTACTTTGGGAAACCTTGTAGTTCTCTCTGACCAACAGCTAATTGTAGATGTTAGCCACATAGTGGTACTTGGAGTTACCCAAGGAAAAGAAGGAAGAAATATTTAGGTAATATAAATGAGATAGAGATAGAGAGGAGAGAGAGAAATAGGAGAAGATTAAGGCACAAAACTGGACCCAAATGGCAATGGTACTATAAAATTGTACATTCTAAAAGATAGACTAACTGTTTGAACCTTCATCAGGTCCGTAGAAGGAACAAATGAATTATAGAGCCCTGTAGAGAGTATGATGAAGACTAATGTTAATTCATTTTTTTTTAATTTGTTTTTGTTCATTTTTTATTTATTTATTTGAGAGCGACAGACACAGAGAGAAAGACAGATGGAGGGAGAGAGAGAGAATGGGCGCACCAGGGCTTCCAGCCTCTGCAAACGAACTCCAGATGCATGCGCCCCCTTGTGCATCTGGCTAACGTGGGACCTGGGGAACTGAGCCTCGAACTGGGGTCCTTAGGCTTCACAGGAAGCGCTTAACCGCTAAGCCATCTCTCCAGCCTAATTCATTTTTATTATTAGATATGGACGTATTTTGTATGTAAACATCACCTGTTGGTACCGATCTTTCCCTTCTCCATTCTCCTTTTCTGAAAAGGCCTTTCTAGTTAGGAATACAGATCCACTCCATGGGGATTGCGGGTACTATATTGTGGGGGAGGACAGAGGCAATGTGTCTGTGCACAGCATCCCTTTCACAATCTTTCCATCCCTCTTCCACAAGATTCTCTGAGCCTGGCTGGGAGCATTTTAAATCTACTTTAGTGATGGGCACTTAGGAGCATCTGGTTTGATAGATGTTGAGTGTCCTCAGTATCTTTCTCCATCACCCTTGTACTGATATCAGTGTAAGTAAGAGAGCAGCACTCTTGCTCATTTCCCCAATTCCTCTGTGGTTTCAGCTGGGGCCAGGGTAGAGTGTGTTGGGTTGTTTATCTTCTCAGGTCTAGTTTCCATCAGAAATATAGAAGCAGATTCTTGAACAGAGATTGAAGGCAGAACCAGTTAAGTGGAATAACCATTATTAACTTAGAAAGCATTAAAAGGGGTTAGACACTCATATATTCATTCATTGGCTTAAACAGATTATGTACTGTGGGCCTTGAAGGAGTAAGCCCTTCAAGTATGTGCATCTCATCTAGGTCAAATTGTGGCTGTAAGACACTTAACACTATGTCTTTTGATTCTTTTGATAGTCATGGGATCAGCTCTGATAGTCACTATGTCTGCATGCCTGAGGTCTCTTGGTCCCATGTCTGGCCAGGCTCTGCGGTGTGCTGGCCTTATGTTTACTGTGACAGTGGGAAAAATAAATGTATCTTGCTCAGTAGCATTTGGTAGCTCTGTGGGTATCTGGCCTTGTTTCATTTGCATTAATTATGTGTATTTTATACTTTTAAAGAACTCATGTTTTCTAATTTCTGAAGTTTGAATGACTCTGTGATTTACCATTCCTTTATTAAATCTTTAAATTTTAATTATTATACTAGTTTAATGCATTAATGCTCCATGCTATACACTTCTGTTTCAACATTGTTTATGTTGCACTCCACACTTAATTCGAAATTCTTACTTTATTCAGGTGATTATATTCGCAGAACTTCTTCAGCTCCACACTGTTCTGACAGATTCTTTACTTTGTATACTTCAAATGGTAAGTGTTTTGGAGGTTTAAGGATCATTTTGTAGATTTCTAATTAACTCACATAATGGTCTAGTACTAAATGTTGATGTGGTGGAATTGTACCAGTCCATTTGCATGAGTTTTTTTTGTTGTTGCATTGCTTTGAGATAGCTCTGAATACTTACAGATGTAAACAGTTATCTATCAGTCAGATAGAGAATGATCGTTTGGAAAGCAGTTCTGAAGGAGTACATTAGAATTCTCTCATGCACATGTCTTCAAGGTTTACATCTTCTCCATGATGGGACTGCAACAGTCTTGTTCAACTGTGACCTAGAGAGTAGAGGGTGGGGCAGGAGACATTAAGATTCCATGAAGCATCTTGATCATGAAAAATGCTTCCTGCAGTATAGAAGAGTTGGTTATTTTCTAGTATCCCAAATACCTATGATGTATTTAGGAAGGGAGAATGTTTTGTAGTCTTTACGTTTTCAAAATCACAGATGTCACCCCATTAACTATATTGTTTGGATACTTTAAATCATAGTGTTTGTGACAATATTTTAAAATTTTGTGATTAGATGCCACACAGTATGAATTATAGCTCAGATTGTTTCATGGCTTTAGAATATCATACATTCAGGCTCAAAAGTGATCATTATGATTGAATAGGACACTTACACTATTTCCTGTTGTCTTTCTTTGCCATTAGCAGAATGCCAAGAGACAAACTACTTATACTTTTGTAGCTTCTTGTTTAGTGTCTGATATCACTGATGAGGCTGCCAGAGTAACTACTCAATTTAAGTTGTATTGCACAGTCATGAAGCTCCAAGTGTATTCTTTTTTTAAAAATTTTTATTAACATTTTCCATGATTACAAAATATATCCCATGGTTCCAAGTGTATTCTAAGTAAAACATGAGCCATAGCCCCAAAGACCAAAGTTATTCTGTTGTTTTCATAGGTGTAGCAGACAGTTCTGCAGATGTGGAATATATGGACAAGGAAACCCCACTTGAAGTGAGTGAAAATGTAAAGGGACCTGCTTTTGCCTGAAATAACAATGTTGCTTAATTTCCTGTTTTTGTTGATGTTGGTATGAACATATGATACCAAGCATTATAGATAGTCAAATATAGCAGATCCTATTTTCTGGAATAGTAGAATAATCAATACCAACTCTTGTCTTATGTGAAAGGACATTTGGGGGCTGGAGAGATGGCTTAGTGGTTAAGCGCTTGCCTGTGAAGCCTAAGGACCCTGGTTCAAGGCTCGGTTCCCCAGGTCCCACGTTAGCCAGATGCACAAGGGGGCGCATGCATCTGGAGTTCGTTTGCAGAGGCTGGAAGCCCTGGCGCGCCCATTCTCTCTCAATCCCTCTACCTGTCTTTCTCTCTGTGTCTGTCACTCTCAAATAAATAAATAAATAAAAAATTTAAAAAAAAAAAAGGACATTTGGACATGGTGGCATCAGGGTATACACAAGGCCTCCTCCTACTTGGAAGCAGTGTCTTCTCCTGGGATGAAGTATATTGAATTCATTACCAAAAGAAAGATATAGATATGTTCCCCATGCATAGATCATGGGTTCACAATGATACATCTTATCTTTTTTTGAAAGCCCTTTACTTTTCAATGTTTCTAATATGTCTTCACTATAAGGAAGAGAAATAATACCATGTGCTCACAGGTCCCATGATTTAGTTCTTACAATATCTTTGTTTGTATAATTGCAGATACGTGCTGATGAAAATTCAACTGGTAAGTATTGTAGAAATTTTTGGTGAAGGAAAATTTCATATTTGGAATATTTACTGAATTCTCTATGAAGAGTAACTGTAATACTCACTTTCTTGAGGGTGAAAGTATTGAGGATGTTTTGGAGAAAAAAAAGCACTTTCTAGTTCACAAATTCTGGCCAAGTGTCTGGAAGTAGTTGTTGCACTCACAGTACATTTACTTGGGGTTGTGTACTTGAAGAATGCTGGGACCGTGTGCTAATATGGCTTTTGGTTTTGAATATATGTGTGATTATGTCTGAGGTTATGTTTTCTCAGAAGTTATTTGAGGTTTTAAACACAATTGTCCTCATCCAGGTCCTTAAACAAATCTATGGCAAACATACTTTAAATGATGTCTATGTAAATTATTCATCCAGCCCTCAGTACATTATGGGCTGAAATTGATTTGATGTCACCTCTGATACTGTACCTAAGCTTTCATATTTTTATGTGGACAAGTGAAAACATGACTCCAGATATGTGGACCTATCTGTTCCCCTCTGATTTGCAGTTGTACTTATGCCTTGTCATGGAGACAGTAGCCTGAGAACTGAAAGTCTATATTCCTGAAGTACTGCAGGCTCTACTTCATAGGCCCTATCTATCCACAGAGTTCCCTCCATTGTCACATAAACTATACAAGTAACATGAAGGTGTTTCCACAGACTTTGGCATAGTTGTACATGTAAGGAGCAGAAATGTAACTTGTTGAATCAGTGAATAGGTTTGATGGTGAGTGCAATTGGTAGGACAACATGCATTCCCTATGAAAATTCTTAGGACACCTCTTAGAAACTGACCACAAACATAAAATTAGTTCAATAATTTTGTGCACTTGATAATTAACCTTAAGATAACAAAATACTTAAGTGTTTGCCTATTAAGGACTTTAAGAGGAGGAATAAACAAAGGCTGAAAGTGGGTTGTCTGCCTGGTTGTCATACTGGTTCAGATTCTGTTATGCTTCTGGGTAAGGGTACCAGGACCCAAACCCTGCCACTCCCCATATGAACATGGCTATCATATCTGTCTAGTGTAGTCTCTGCAGCCACTAACTCAACAGAAACACAGGGCATGGGAAATGAAGAATGGAAGGAAAGTTCTGATTATGTTTTTTAGTATTTTGAACACTTTTGTCACTTTTCTTTTATATTCATGAACTTAGGATCAGCAGGTAATATAATGGAGAGTTTCCTTGTTTCATTTCCAGGACCCTGCAAACATTTTGTTGAAAGTTCTATGGTTATTATGTAGAATGGTGAAATGCAGTACTAACATAGGCAGATCTTATGGTTTTGGTCCATGTAAAGACCACATGATATTTTCATTGACTTCCAAATGAGAAGAAATTACCAGAGTGTCACTGGATCATTGTATGTAGTTAAGGTCTTGTGTAGATTGACCATCTTATACCACTATAATGTGGACTCTAAGCATAAATACAAAGATTTACTTCCACCCTCATGGCTTGATCCTCTGTCCACACTTCTTCCACAAAGGAACATAGTAGAATCCAATTAGAAAGAAATGACAGACTTTGTCTGGCAAAGAGTCAGTTATAGTTGATAATCAACTAGCAAATCTGCAGGGAGGGCAATGTTGAGCTCAATCAATATAGCCCAGGGAAGAATTCCAACTGACTGCTTCTTCATCTGACCCCTGCATTCATTAGTAAGTGGTTTGATTACCATTCTGTGTGTCCTTTTGTGTAAACCATATAAATGATCTAAAGATGCTTATTTAGACATTTAAAAATCATCATGAACATATGTCAAACAAACTAAAACCTGTAATAATTTAGTAAATTGTTCTCTGCCTAGAAATAAATAAGACATCTGAGGTTGCCTTACTTATTTCTAGGTTGATGTTCAATGATCCAGTATTGCCTCTCATGTGGGCAAGACAGTGATCCACTCTCTATTGACCTTCTGTAATAGTCAGTAATAAAGTAATAAATAGTCAGTAATCAATGAAAGGAGTGAATATGGATCTAAATGATCATTTGTAGTGAGATCCAATGACAGAGAGTCCCAGGAATGGTCTGGTTATGCCTTCTCCTCGGGCAACAGAGAGTATCTAAAAGATATCAGGGAAAATAATGAAATATGTGCAGGGGCTTTATGCCTTTACCTTCTCAGAGACATCATTGAAACAGTGCTATCTGCAAGCTGAGGATGCCCTTGTTTGGGCTACTATTTAAAGATAGTTGTTTTCAAAAGACCTATTCTTCCTGCTCCAGACATGGAAAAACCCCAAGCCTTTGGTATTTCATCACTGTAATTGTGCCCATGATATGTTGTATTGAGGTGTGAGCCTTGACCTCTGATACAAGGAATGCATTTGGTCACAGCTCACACATGGCCCTGACATGAACCTGGAGATAAGTTATTATTGTGTGTGATTTAAACTCTGAGTCTCAGACCCCCACGGATCCTATTCCTTAGCCAAAAAGTGCAATCTTTACAGTCCTGGCTTGTGATTTTTTTGGGGGGCGGGGGTGAGGTAGGGTCTCACTCTGGCTGACGCTGACCTGGAGTTCACTATGTAGCCTCAGGGTGGCCTCGAACTCACGGCGATCCTCCTACCTCTGACTCCCGAGTGCTGGGATTAAAGGCGTGCGCCACCACGCCCGGCCTGCCTTGTGATTTTTAGTGTATGTGTGATTCTGTGTGAGGTTATGAATTCTCAGAAAATATTTATGGCTTACAATGGAATTACCCACAACCAGTTCCTAACACAAATCCACAACAAATGCATCATTTACATCAATTTGGATTAACTCATGCTATTAACTAAGTTAGTCCTAGAATAGGACAAAAAGAAACATTGTAGGCTTCCAAATTCATATGTGGTTAACTGGAATTTTTCTGTGTACCACTGGTTCCCCTCAGATTCTCAAGTATATCTTGGGATTTGTCATGAAATCAGTGAATGAAGAGCTGAAAGACTACAGTGCCTGAGTCACCCTGAAGTACTCCAGACTAGTTCATAGGTCTGACCCATCCTTGGCATTTCCTCAGTTTTCAAACAAGCTATATAAATAATAAGAAGGTTTTCCCACAAATATTGGCATAGTCATTTATTTTAAAAGCACAAATATACTCTGTTTCAGCTCAGTGTAGACGTCCTGCATGGAAGAAGCAATTGGTGATACAATGTAATTGGTAATACAATCACTTACTCCAGTCATAGGGCCATGTCTTGAGAACTGGCCTCAAATATTAAAAGTAGTGAAATATTAGTATTCATGATAATTCCACTTGTTCTCTAATTTTGGAATTAAGATAAACTCAAAGTGTGTTGTCATCTGGTTTGCCCTCATGCTACACATTCTGTTGTTTTTATGGCATGAGATCATGAAGACCTGATCTGAGTCACTGCCCCATGATGAGCTCTGTCAATGGTGACTAGCTAGTGTGCTCTCTGTAGCTAATAATTCATCAGAAATCCAGGACATGGAAAAAGAAGGATGGGTAGAAATTGATTGTTAGTGTTTTCACTTCTTTTGTAATTTTTGTTATTTCTGATTGTGGGATCATCAGTCAGAATAGTAGCATTTTTGCCTTGAATTAGTACCAGGTCTCTGACCCAAGCTTGCATTACACGCTTTGGGAAGTAAGAATGAATGAATACAGTAGTAACAGGTGTGTCTAATGGTTTGGGTCCATGTAAAGTAAATGGCAGCACTTTAATTCACTTCTAAGTGTGTAGAAGAAATGACCAGGTTCTGCCATCGAATCATACTAAACAGTAAAGCTTGCACATATTGACCATCTTTGGTCTGTGCATATATGTATGTATTTATGTATTCGTGTATGTGTGTATATATGTATATAGATAGATGGATATATACATGGATATATATATATCTCCATATATATAATATATTGTATATAACTTCAAGTATATAATCAATATTACCCACCTCTATAAGGTCTGGGCTTGTGTCTCTTTAATATCCTTCCAAACATGAAAATTAGAGAAATAATTCAATACACTTGATAACTTCACACTGAGCCAAAAGGAAAAGGTCTAACTATGCTTATTAAAACCTTATAGGAGTGACAAATAAACCTCATTGTTCTCTAGTGTACCGTATCCAGGATAAAATCATATGCACCGAGTGATGAATACAGAATTTGTATTCATGAATATCAGAAGGCTCAACTAGGTTTAACAGATGTGAAGACACTAGTGTCATTCCACTGGGATTTAGGATTGTCTGAAGAAGTGATAAAACACTGACATTTATCATAACATGCTACAAAGGATTGATCCCATTGGAGAAGGGTTGTTTCACATTGTCTTAGGCTCCTATTACTAAGAAAGTAAAAAATACTGCTCAATTCTCTTAGAGCTTCTCCTGGTCTTTTTTTTTTTTTTTTTCTGTCAGAAGCCAACAATTGTTATTAGTGAGGTACACCCGTGAATTCTCATAGTATAATTAAGCACTTGACCTTTCACCATATTAAGCAAAGAGCCTTGATTCAGTAATAAGTGCACCATCAGCTGAAAGTTACTTTGTTCCCTTGTAGTTGATCCAAAGGAGGAGGAAATTAGTCCATCCATGACAGAACATAGAGAGACACATTTTGTTCAGGTAATATATTTCTTTCTTTTGCAGAGCTATAAAGGATACTTTCATGATTCCTTAATTTTTGGTAGATATTAAATGAACTCTGAGGTCAATTATATACACTACTGCTAGTGGAGTTTTTGCCTAGGAAAGGGAGGAAATGGAATTTTACCAACTCTCCCCTGATTTCAAGAGGAAATACCAGTGAAGGTGGCTCACTGCATTATTCTGACATCTTCCTTTGCCTAGAGCAATTGTTTATATTGAGATTAAAATTTGAGTTATTTTTACTCAAATGTGGACAGACTTGTGATGTATGGTCAAAAAAGTATATGTGGGAAAAAAAAGTCTATTTGTTTTTTCTAAGTACCCTCTTCTGATACTTCTGAGGGCTTCTATGTTTAGAATAGAGTTTAGGATGTCCCCTGAGTTCTGTGTGGTGGAAGAGTCTTATGTCCACTGTTGTGATATTGATAATACCTGTCAGTGATGAGGCCTGGTATAGGCAATGGGACCATAGAGACCCCTCACCCTCCCCTTTAGAAAGGAGGAAGGTCACCCAATAACAGGCTGTTTCTAAGTTTCTCTATCATGTAGCTTTGTGTAGTAGGGGCTCTCAATGAAAGCCAGACAGACAGAACTGGTCTTTGAAACAGCTTAAGTGTCTTAAGTACTCTCTTTCACAACATTCCCAGCATCACATGTCTTTTGACAGCAAGACAGAAGAGACTAAGACAGTATTGGACCTATTATTCTTTTCTATCCTGGATCCCATTTTCCCAAGTCATAAGTTTCAAGAGTACTCTTTTTCACAAAGTACTCCACATCACATACCTTTTGCTTCAAGACAAAGAGACTAATACAGTCTTGGACTGGATGTTCTTTTCTATACTGGATCCCATTTTCCTATGTCACTGGGAGAACCAAAGAATCTGATCAAATAGAACCCAGCTTGATACGAAACTTAGATTATTTTTTCCTCTCTACATTACAGGTTGGCTCATGGAAGACAGGATTGCGTATGTATTCTGAATTCTTTTTCAGAAGACATGTTTTAATTAAGAATGGTATAAATATTGGTTTTTTCATCTGGTTCACCACTGAGATCTGTGCCTTCTGCTGGGAAGGAGAATTGAGGATTTAGCCCCTGGATTCAGCAGTCTTCCCTTTACTTTCTTTTGATTTTGTGAATAACTGCATGTCTATATATAGGTCTTTTTTTTCTTGAGGTCATTAATTTCTTTTTAAATTTTGGTTTTCCGAGAAAGGTTCTCACTCTAACTCAGGTCATCCTGGAATTTACTATGTCATCTCAGAGTGGTCTCAAACTCACAGCAATCCTTCTATCCCTGCCTCCTGAGTGCTGGGATTAAAGGCATGTGCCACCATGCCTGGGACATAAATTTTTATCCCAATTTCCCAGCCTAATTTTCAATGGCAGCTTCTAAAGGAAAAAAAGTATATTTACAACACAGAGTCTGCATACATGATCTAGTTCCAGCCTCATCAAATACATGCATGGTAGCTTTATATCCCTGTGTACCCCTCCATGGATGAATAAACCAAGACACAGAAGTAATTGTCCAGGTTCAGCAACTGTGGAGTGCAAAAGCCACAAGATATTCCCAAATATGTGGTCTAATTTTGCTTTTAAAGGTCTACCTCTATTCCCTTAGCTCAGTAGGTCCTGTGTAAGAGTTATGGACTACCAGTGTTGGTTATATAGCTCAATTGGTAGAGAGCTTTTCTTGCATGCAAGAATCCTATTGTTCAATTCCCAAATTGATGTATAGAAAAAAAAATCAAATTGTTCTATGCATGCCAGGGATATTGCAATTAACAAAGATCCCAAACACTATCATGACCGCCAAAATGGTCATGAAAGAGGTTGGGCATGGTGGCATATTTATTTTATCCCAGCACACAGGCTGGCAGCAGAGTTAGGAGGATCACTATGAGTGGAGGCCAGCCTGTGACTTCACAGTGAATTCCAGGTCAACATGAGCCAAAGCAAGAGAACCTACCTCAAAATAATAATAATAATAATAATAATAAATAGCCATCCACAAAGGAAAAAGAAGCTGAGATGGCATTCACCTGCAGACATTTACAGGAAAATGATACAACATCCCAGAATATTCCAGTCAAATCATGGTTTCTGAAAATGAGGGCCATCCCCCATGAAATGTGTGGGTGTGTAACATAATTGATTGTTATTAGGCATGTGTCATTGTGGCTAGAACTTTTGATGTACTTTAGCCAATTGTCCAGCATGATTAGGTAACAGAGTTTAGAGATAGTGTCCACTCAGAACGCCAGTCAAGGGGCTGGAAAGATGGCTTAATGGTTAAGCGCTTGCCTGTGAAGCCTAAGGACCCTGGTTCAAGGCTCAATTCCCCAGGACCCACGTTAGCCAGATGCACAGGGGGGCTCATGCATCTGGAGTTTCTTTGCAGTGGCTGGAAGCCCTGACATGCCCATTCTCTCTCTCTCTCTTTCTGCCACTCTCAAATAAATAAATAAAAATGAACAGAATGCCAGTCAACAATTGTTAGTCAGGGTCAATCATTCCTTTGGTTGCACACTAATGCAGGAAGCTGGACTCTACTCAAAAAGTACGTTTCTCAGACTGATAATGTGCAGGTTGACAGTGAAATGGAAGCATACAGAGCCAACCCATTGTGTGTATTTGTATCAAAAGCATGGAAAAGTGTGACTGAATATCAATTTCTTCAGAGTGCTTCATCATTAGGGTGTACCTGTTTATGCAGGCCTTGCAATGTAGGACCTTGGTAAGAGAAGTAAGAATCAAGTTTAAATGAAGACAGCATTCACGAATCTGGATTCAAATCCTAGTACTTACCAAAAGCAGACAATCCTACACCTCAGGAGGAAAAGGAAATAGGATCAGAAATTCAAGGTTATCACCAGCTACATTGATACAATATTACATTTGCTACAACTGGTAAACACAAACACATTGATACTTTCTAGCCTGGCTCAGCACTTTATATTGCTTCATTCCTTGGGATGGATATTCGGGAAATTTGTATATTCACATGCTCGTTTTTCAGCATCACAATATTAGTCCTCTTTAGGCAAGCCCAATAGATGGCCTATTTTGAAATAAGAAAGTCAGTGACAGAGAGAGAGACAGAGGAAGAAAGAGAAGAAGAGAGTTGGTGTCCCATGGGCTGAGCCACTGCCATTGAACTCCTGATGCATGTGGCCGCTGTGTGCATATATGACCTTTTGTCGCTGTGCATCTAGCTTATGTGGGACTGGGGGAGTCTAATATGAGTTCTTATGCTTCACAGGCAAGTGCCTTAACTGCTATGCCATCCAGCCAGCCAGCCGTCAGTCTTTTTTTAACCATACACACCCAGTATTCTTCAATAACTAATCTTTATCAAGTTGCTCAGAAGCCTTGGATACACTTTATATTTTTTTGTTTTTATAATGTCATCCAGTGGAAATCAGAGTCCAGCTTTTCCATGCTGCTCTGTTTTACTAACCCATATATATTTAAGATTCTGCCTTTCTCATTAATTAGTGCACATGATGTGAAAGGTGTCTGACTATTAACTTCTGCAAGGAAATCACGTTTAATTCCAATGTGTGTGACTATAGTTAACATTGGTATTGCTGTTAGCTTCTTCTTGCTGGCATGGGGAGTGGGACATACCTGACAAAAAGCAGCACATGGGAGGAGGGTGTTTGTTTCAAGTTTGCAGTTTTGAGTGGAAGTTTCATCATGGCAGGAAAAGCATCACACAGCAGACACTAGGCATCACATCCTGTCATATCTTCTGGAAGAGAGCAGAAAGAACAAGCTAGCTCTGAACACCAATTTGGCTGGAATAGTAAATCCTTAAGGTCCACTCTATAGTTTCACACTTTGTCCACTAAGACCTCATGGGCCAAAGACTCCAACAGCTGAGCATGGAATATGAGGCCTCATCATAAACATGGGAGACTCTGGGGACATTTTAAATTCCTATTCACATTTAGTGGTTGCTTTTGCAGGAATTTTTTGTTTGTTTGTTTGTTTTTCAAGGTAGTATCTGTCACTAGCTCAGGCTGACCTGGAATTCACTATGTATTCTCTGGGTGGCGTTAAATTCATTGTGATCCTCCTACCTCTACCTCAAAAGTGCTGGGAATAAAGGCAGGCACCACTATGCCTAGTCCTAAGTTGATTTTCTGTGGACATAGCTCTTCATCTCTCCTGGAAAAATGTTACATCATTGGCATTACATTCCATAGTACAAGTATGTTTACTTTTATAAACAATTAAATTTATAAATATTTAAATAAAACAATTGGCAGGGCTGGGAGTTCCATATAGGGTGTCCTTGCTTAAGCTTACCTGGAATTCACTCAGTGGTCTCAGGTGGGCTTGAACTCACAGTGAATCTCCTACCTCTGCCCCCAAGTACTTGGATTGAAGGCATGTACCACCATGCACTAAACCTCTAAATGATAATTATTATATCCTTTGTAATGCACATTTTAGTTCTAAACACTTGTGTATCAGCATTGTTTTGTTGCATTCCACACAGAATTATAAATTGTCATTTTCTTCAGGTCAACATATGCGCAGAGCTTTTTCCACTCCTCACTTTTCTAACTATGTTTTTCCACTGTGTACTACAATTGGTAAGTATTTTGGAGATTTCAACCTCATCTCTTGTCAATTTCTAATTAAGTTGCCTATTGGTCTGATACTATAAGTTCATGTGGTATAATTGTACAGGTCCACTTGTGTGAGAATTTTTTGTTTTTGTATATCTTTGAGGTAACTCTGAAAACTTCCAGACATACACAGTTATGTGGGGAGATCTGTGAGTGAGATCCCTTAATAATAGTTATCCGTGGAAAGCATCTCTGAAGGAGAACATTCCAGTTCTCTCATGCACGCGTCTTCAAGATTTGAATTTTCTCCATGATGGGACTGCTACTGTCTAATCCAACTCTGGAACTAGAGAGTGGAGGACTGTGCAGGAGAGGTTACAATACTATCAAGCATCTTGATCATGAATAATCCTTCCTTCTGTATATAAGTATTGGTTATTTTCTAGGATCCCCAAGTACATATGATGGATTGTGGATGGGAGGGTTTTTAGCAGTCTTTATGTTTTCATGTTTACAGATGTCACCCACTTCACTGTATTTTTTGAATACTCTTAGCTCATAGTCTTTGTGACAATACCCTAAAGTGTTTGTGATTAGATGCCACATGGCAATAATTTTGACTGACACTTTTTCATGGCTTTGGAATATCACCCATTGAGGATCAAAAGTGATCATTATGGGTGATAGGACACTTACGCCATTTCCTGTTGTCTTTCTTTATCATTAGCAGAATGTCAAAGGATAAGTTTCTTATTTCCTTGCTGCTCCTTTTTTAGTATCTGATTTCAATGATGAGGCTGCGAGAATAACTATCTAGGCTCTATTACACTGGCCTGAAGTTTCAAGTGTATTCTAAGTAAAACATGAGTCATAGCACCAAAGACTATCTGTTACTCCATTTTGTTCCTAGATGTAGCAGATGCCTCTACAGAGGCAGAATATATGGACAAGGAAACCCCAATTGAAGTGAGTGAAAAGGTAAAGCTACCTGCTGTTGCCTGAGCTAACAATGTTGCTTAATTTCCTGTTTATAGTTGAGATTGTCATAAAAATATGAAATTAGGCATTATAGATACTCAAATATATCAGATCCTATTTTCTGGGATAGTAGAATAATTAATACCAACTATTCAATTGTGTGAAATGACATTTGTAAATGGTGGCTTCAGGTTCTACACTGTACACTAGGCCTACTCCTACTTGGAAGCAGTTTCTTCTCCTGGGATGAAGTATTTTGAATTCATGACCTAAAGACAGATAGAAATAAATTTTCCAGGCAGACATCATGGGCTCCCAGTGATGTATCTTATCATTGTTTGGTAACCCTTTCATTTTGATTGCTTCCTATATGTCTTCAGTATAAGGAAAGGAAATGATATCATGTGCCCACAAATCCCATGACTTAGTTCTTACAACATCTGTGCTTCTATAATTGCAGATATATGCTGATGAAAATGTAACTGGTAAGTATTCTAGAATACCTTTGCAAGGCAAAACTCGATGTTGGAATACTTACTGAATTCTCTTTGAGGAGTGATGGTACTTCTTGGTTTCTGGAGCCTGAGAGGATTGAGGATGTTTGTGAGGGGAAAAAAAGAACACTTTCTAGTTCAATAGTTATAGTTAATTATCTGAAGCAGTTGCACTCACATTAGGTTTACTTTGGCTTGTGTACATGAAGAATGCTGGGGCCTTGTGAGCTAATACAGCTTTTGATTTGAATATGATTGATTCTGTGTGAGGTTGTGTTTTCTCAGAAGATATTGGAAGTTTTAAACACTTTTGCTCTCAACCATTTCCTTAAATGAATCTATGGAAAATATACTTTAAATGAATTATATTTAAATTATTCATCCTGTCCTCAGTACACTTATGGCTAAAGTTGGTTTGATATCACCCTGATAGAGAAGCTGAACTCTCTTATTTGTATGTGGACAAGTGGAAAGAAGACTCCAGACAATAGGACATACCTGTTCCTGATTTACAATTGTACTTATGACTTGTCAGGGAGACACTTACCTGAGAGCAGAGAGTCTATAGAGCTTGTGTATTCCTGAAGTAGTCCAGCCTCTACTTCATAGATCCAATCTATCCCTAGAGTTTCCTTAGTTGTCAAATTAACTATACAAGTAATGTGATGTTGTTTCCACTGACTTTGGCATAGTTGTTCATGTGACTAGCACAAATATAACTTGTTTAAGCTCATTGCATAAGTTTAGTGGTGAAAGCTATCAATAGGACAAAAATAGATAGGACAGTCGGGCTTGGTGGCACACGCCTTTAATCCCAGCACTCAGGAGGCAGAGGTAGGAGGATCGCTGCAAGTTTGAGGCCACCATGAGACTCCATAGTGAATTCCAGATTAGTCTGGGCCATAGTGAGACCCTACCTCGAAAAACCAAAAAAAATATATATATGTATGTATATAGGACAATAATAGTTACCTCTGAAAAGTCTTAGGACATGTCTTAAAAATTGTCTACAAACATAAAATTAGTTCAATATTTTTGTGCACTAGACAATTTAACTTTAGGACAACAAAATGCTCAAGTGTTTGTATATTAAAGAACTTAGAGCAGGAGTAAACAAGAACTGTTAGTTAGTTGTCTGCCTGATTGCCATACTGCTTCAGATTTTCTTATGCTTCTGGGGTTAAAAGCATCAGGACACAAACCCTAACAGTTCCCTAATGAATATGGCTATGGTGACTCTCTACTGTGATCTCTGTACCACTAACAGAGAAGAAACATAGGACATAGAAAATAAAGAATGGCCGGGCGTGGTGGCGCACGCCTTTAATCCCAGCACT
>NC_059104.1:107939820-108042351 GCF_020740685.1 Jaculus jaculus
AAACAATTCAATTTGGTTTATGCACTAGTATAATATTTCTGCTAGGTATCATCCAAAATTCCCCACAGACAAGGCTTTCGTCCTCATTAGATGTTGGCCTCAGCTGACCATCTGGACTGTTCTGTTAAATTGCTGCCAGAATTTTACATTCCAGTTACCTCCACTTTCCTAGAATATATTCTCTACTAATGTTATTTAAAAAACCAGTTTTCTACTTCATACAGGTGTTTTTTGCAACGGCAATTAAAGTTTTTCTTCCACAAGTTGAGTCCTTAAGAAAATGATTCCAGTTCATTTGTGTATAACTATTTGAATGATTGTTCCTACATTTGAAGTCCTTGCTTTCTCCCCTCACCGTGGTGTCTTGCCTCCCACTCCACCCCCCCAATTAAAGCAATACAACTGTGCCACTGTGGGTTTGTATATTAATCTTACACCCCAGATGGGGGAGTGGGGGAAATGGTCCCTGGGCTTAATTTTCCTTTAAGGCCATGGGAACGTGGCCCTTTTGAGCTCCTTCTGGAATATGACAATAATGTCTCAAAAATGAAATTAAAGGTCTCCTGGATGATTAGTGGGAGGACCTGTAGACTGTTGGTAGATCAAGATATAGCCGAGCCCTGTGGAAACCATCTGTTAAGGGATGCTCTTTAGTAGTTAGCTTCTAATGCGGTAGTGTACTACCTTTACTAACTTGTTAAGTGATCTGAGGGGATTCTTACCAAGAAGTCTTAAGCAGGGAGATTTAGCGAAGTGGTGTCCTGGATGTAGATCATTCAGCTTCACTTACTTCCAGCAGCCATTGTCACCAGTTTCTACTAATGGTGTCCTATGAACTTGGATTTAAAGCTGAATCTATGGCTTTTCCATCGGACTTCAAGTTGTATGATATGTGACGCATGTCGACTGTCTGGCTTTACCTGTTCCGTTTCGTCTTCGTTCACATGATCAAATGAATGACTGCCCAAAATGAGAACTGTTGCCCTGAGAGCCATACAGCAGAGTGCAGGAATGAATAACAGTCTTCTGAAAATACACAATGGGAGCAGACTAGAAATGCCAGCTTTCTAGAGTTACCATCTTTTAGCTAATTAGAAATACTGTGGGATTTAAGCAACTGAGATAAGAGCAAAGTTGACTAAATTTTGTATCTGTTGTCCTCACAATTTTTTCCTGACAATTTCTGGATTGATGCAGTGATGTTTTGTTCCTTCCGTATTTATAAATGAAACACCTTTTTTTAGTGTTTCTACACATAGAACCTACTTGGTTTTGAAATCAAGTGGTTGGAAGGGTTCTGACTTCGGTGTTACGCATGCTGTTGATGGACTGTTCACTGAGGAGCTCTCTGTCAGCTTTACCAGTTTGCCTCTGTGGTGAGCCCAGCGCTTAACCTTTTCACTTGCCCTGTTGCAAGGAACAATGCTTAAGATGGATTTTGTTCTTGAACAGTGTCCCAGTAGACTTGATGACATTTGTGGCCTGAGGTTTGATTTCTTTTTCTCCCCTCCCCCCAATAGAATTAAGAATTCTGATGTTGAAAACTCACACAAATTTATGTGGAACAAAGCCTAAAAAAATGAGAAATGTAGATCAAATAGTAATCTAAATGTGATAGAGGAGGGAAAATTTTGGTGGCCATAATTTCTCTCTTAATTGGTGTTGGACTTTAATCAGTTGAAATGTATTTCTGTACCACAATGTAAGCTTCAATAAATGTTTGCTTAATTAATTATCTAGTAAAAAAAAAAATTATATGTATATCTCCCTTAGTCAAAGCTGTACTCACCCTTACTTGGAGAATCCGTCTTATTGTACAGATGGCAGAAATTACTGGGAAGACCCAAGATTCACCAATTCTACAAGAAAAGATAGCTGACTGTTAACCACAAGATGCACCACCTTTAATTCCTACTCTTTACCAGATTAGCTAAACTGGCAGATACATGTGGAATAAAACCCTAGAGATTCTAAAAGTGGAATTGAACTCCATTTCACAGAAAGTCATTAGAGGATTTCCAGCAAAGCAATGACATATATTCAGTGTCCATGTTTTTAAAGATCAGTTTGGCTATAAGCTAAAAAAAACTCAACAAAAGAAAGTGAGGGCTCTTGAAGTATGGAGATGTTTGGACATCATTAGGATTAGTAAAACCTATGTCAATATGATTTTAAAAAGTTGAACTGAATGCACTGCATTTTACAACATAGATGGTTATCAGTTTATGGGGTTAGGGGCAGAATGTGGCTTGAATCAGGTGTCCTCCATAAACTTAGGTGTTCTGAATGCTAGGTTCCTAGCTGATGAAGATTTGGGAATTAATACCTCCTGGAAGCATTATTGTTGGGTGTGGATTTATGGGTATAATAGCCAGTTTCCCCTCACCAGTGTTTGACATACTGTCCTGTTGCTGTTGTCCACCTTATGTTGGCCAGGGGGGTGATGTCCACCCTCTGCTCATGTCATCGTTTTCCCTGCCATCATGGAGCTTCCCCTTGAGTCTGTAAGCCAAAATAAACCATTTCCTCCCATAAAAAAGAAAGAAAGAAAAAAAGAAAGGGAGAGAGGGAGGGAGAGAGGGAGGGAATGGGAGATCAATCAGGGGGTAAGAAAAGTGAAGCATGATCCAGACTGCACAAGAGCATGGGAAGGGATGAGCTGTGAAAAGCTCATAAGTTATCAAGAACCTGACTATGGATGAAACAACAAGAACTAGGATTCAGTTAGAGAAAGTATATTTTTGAATAGCAACTCTTAAATTGTTTCTATTTATGAACTAGAGAAATGGTACAGTGGTGGTTAAAGGCACTTGTTTGTAAAGCTTCCCAGTACCCACATAAAGCCAGAGGCACAAAGTGGCACATACATCTGGCATTTGTTTGCAAGGGAAAGAAGCCCTGGTGTCATGTCCATTCTCTCTTTCTCTCCCTCTTGCTTCCTCCTTACAAAATAGTAAAAAATATAAATAAATAAAATTGTTTCTATTTAAATTCAAGAGATCTTCTAGCACAACTGAAAATCCACATTACTGAAGGGGATGCACAAGTCTACAGCTGAGAAAACAGTCAGGACTGGAGATGTGGATTTGGCAGCTGACAGCATACAGATGGAATTCACAGCCATGAAAGGCATGAGGTTACCTACAAGCAAAGCACAGAGAGAAAGAAGTAGGATACATTCCAAATTACAATGCTAAAGCAAAGGAAAGCTCAGCAATGGTAGTAAGGATCGAGCAGCCAGAACACAAGGTGAGAAAAGGACAGGTTAATGGGTCTGGAGTCACAAAATTCTAAAATGGTTTAAGAGGGAAGGGATGGTTAACTGTAAATACTGCCTTTGGAATTCAAGTCAATAAGGACTGATAAAAACACTGAATGGAAATCTGTATCCTTTTAAGGGCTGACTCAGTGGAGCAGAGTACTCAGAAGACAATACTGTGGGTAAAAAAGAAAGGGGACATGAAGTGCTCTCTTTATGCTTTTTTAAAAATTAATTTATTGATTGATTTTGTTTGTTTTTGGTTTCTTTTGACGTAGGGTCTTGCTCTATCCCAGGCTGGCCTGGAATTCCCTATGTAGTCTCAAGGCTGGCCTCCAACTCACAGTGATCCTCCTATCTCTGCCTCCCAGTGCTTGGATGAAAGGCATGCGCCACCATGCCTGGCTGCTCTTTATTCTTAATGTGGGGGAGACCAACAAATAGCAGGGAGAAAAGAAAATGTAGGAGACAAATGAGAACTTACAGTAGCAAATGCACTGTGCAGGGGAGTACAGAGACTAGAGCACACTGCAAGAGTTGGTCACCCTTAAAAGTCAGTCTTGATTGTCCACTACATTAGGCTGAAAGTACCTAGGAGATTAGTGAAGCACACCCTCTGGTTATATCTCTGAAGGCTTTTGCAAAAAGAGTTAACTAAGGGAAGGGATTAATGTGGGCAGGAACCAGAGAGAATAAAAGGGGGAAAGAGAGAATCCACTAGCACAAGCATTCCCTCTATCTGCATCATGGCCACCATGACCTGAGCTGCCATGCTCAGGCAGGTCCAGCTCACTAGCATAGACGGAAACTTCTGAAACCATGAAACCTCCATAAGTTGTTTATGTCAGACATTCTGCCACAGTAATAAAAGGTCTAACAAAGGAGCACAAACAAAGATAGCTATCTACTGTGGCAAGAAGAAAAGTACAGTATTTTAACAGGTACTTTATACACTTTAAAAACTTTTAAAAATTAGTTCCTACTCTCTAGGAGGCCTTGGCATATCTATTTTGTCTCTTCCTTCTGCTCTCTCCACTAGCAAATAAATATAAATAAATAAAATCATTCTTGACATGAGAAAATTAAGATAGAAAATAGAAAAAGACCACTACTTACCTCCCACAAGTTACGAGGGAACCTCACCAGCACATTTATCACACCAAAGTGCTATAAATGCTATAAATGTAGAAATTAGCTATTAAATACCTATGTATCATCAAGAAAACAGGGAAAAAAGGGATACAACTCAACCATGATTTCTTCTCCTTAAGGGAAGAAACTGATTTTTCTTATATATCTCTGACTTAGTCCTAGTACAAGAGTAGTTTTTGAGTATTTACTAACTAAATAAGGATATAAACAAAACAGTGCAGACAGATGAATAAAGACAGAAGGGGGAGGGAGTATAGGAGGGAGGGAAGAGAAAGAAAAGAGATGAGAGGAGAAGAGAGGAGAGGAGAGGACAGGAGAGAAAAAAACTGAGCTGGAGAGATGGTTCAGCAGTTAAGTGTACTTCCGGTGCAAGCATGAGGACCTGGAATGGGCCTGAGAATGCCTGAGTTCAAATCTACAGATCCCACATGAAACAGCTGGATGAGGCCATATGTATCTGTAACCCCAGAGACCCAAGAATCACAGGAGCTCTGGAATCACAGGCTCTGGAATCAGTAAAAGGAGACTCTGTCCCAAAACAAGATCAGGCAGAAGAGCAACAGAGTGTGATGCTCAACCTTCATTGTATATCTTTTCTTTCAGTACTGTGTTAATTTGTAGAAGATACTGGAAACAAAACAATTGATTTGAGAAAAAAAAATTGATATTAGTAGAAAGAACAATTAATATCCAAGGTGAGGCTTTTACAAAATATTTATTGATTGATTGATTCATGAGATGGGAGAGGGAAGAGAAATAAAGGAGCACTTCAGGGCTTCTTGCCATTGCAAATAAACTCCTGATGCGTGCACCACTTTGTGCATCTGGCATTACGTGTAAGGATACTGGGGAATTGATCCGGGTCCAGCAGGCTTTGCAAACAAGCACCTTTAACCACTGAGCAAGCTCCTGAGCTCTAGGTTGAGGCTTTTATAATTTGACTGCTCCATTCCCCTCTCAGAGTTATGAACCGAATGTACCTTTTTTCTTGTTATGCTTCTTATCTTTGTTAATTAGCATTTGTTTACCCTAATTCTATAAAAATATTTAGTATTTTTTAAAGCTAAGTTCAGATGTTCTGCCTGAAAGTGCTTTGCAGAATTGTTTTAGAATCAGTTACCAATCCCCTTTTTGCATTGTGTGTGTGTGTGTGTGTGTGTGTGTGTTTGGTACATACATATATATATACAATGTTTCTGGCCTCATGAACCTTAGTCTCATCATTGAATTCTTTAAAACAAAGACAAAAGATTGTCTCTATATCTACAGGTTCATCTCCTGGGGGATGGTTCAACATAGTTTGAGAACACAAATAAATGTCAGTACCTGTTTGCAGCTAGAGAAAAAGACAATACTCTTGTTCTTCAAGTGGCTTCTCAAGAAGGAATACAACACAATTATTTTCTGCTGTAGCTCACAAACGATATAGTTCTGCTCCAAAGTAGCAGGGGTGATTGTGGAATCAAGATGTTGCAGTCCAGTTCACATTGCTGGTAGAAATCACCCAACCAAGAGCAGCTTCTGGGAAAAAGAGATTTATTTTGGCTTAAAGGCTCAAGGGGAAGCGCCACGATGGCAGGGGAAAACGATGGCACAAGCAGAGGGTGGACATCACCCCCTGGCCAACATAAGATGGACCACAGCAACAGGAGGGTGTGCCAAACACTGGCAAGGGGAAACTGGCTATAATACCCATAAGCCAGCCCCCAACAATACACTCCCTCCAGGAGGCATTAATTCCCAAATATCCATCAGCTAGGGACCTAGCATTCACAACACCTAAGTTTATGGGGGACACCTGAATCAAACCATCACACAAGAGAAACACTTATTTCAAACACTGTATTGTGCTACCTTTGAAATTCATCACTAACATACTTTCACTACTGTCTCTTGGAAAGAAAATCACTATGTGATTAAAATACATTCAGTAAAAAAAAAAAAAAAACCTTTAGCAATTCTATGTCAAGAAAAGAAATAGCAGGGTTAGAGAGAAAAGCACTTGCCAGCAAAGTCAAAGGACCCAGGTTCAATTCCCCATTACCCATATAAAGCCAGATACACAAGGTAGCGCATGTGCCTGGAGTTTGTTTGCAGTCGCAAAATTCCCTGTCATGCCCATTCTCTCTATCTGCCTCTCTCTCTATCAATCAAATAAATAAATAAAATATTTTTTAAAGTTTTATTTAAAAAAGAAGCCAGGTATGGTGGTGCACACCTTTAAAACCAGCACTTCAGAGGCCAAGGAAAGAGGATCACTGTGAATTTGGGGTCCACCTGAGATCGCAGAATAAATTCCAAGTTGTTCTAGGCTAGAACAAAATCCTACCTCAAAAAAAAGCAGAGACCATACCTCAGAAAACAAACATTAAACAAAAAAAAAAGAGTTTGTTCTCTAGACCAGTATGAGAACGGCTATGATAGATTTCTCACACTTAAAACATATATTCAGAATTTGAGTAATTTAACCAGTATATGTAAGATGCTTACAGAGCTAATTACAAAAAGCATTTTATTGCCTATGAAATATAAATTCACAATCTCAAAACCTTGAACAGAAAAAAAATGTATTTTGCTTTGGCATGAACCCAGATATATTTGGGGTTTTTCAAACTCAAATGTGCAAGGTCCTTTACAAATTTGGTTTGTGTGGCTGAGAAAAGTAAACTGTGCTATTTCTTAGGAAGATTTTCACTAACAGCATTCATGGTATCAGCAAAGGCCAGATCCAAGATTCTATCTGCTTCATCAAGAACTAAAGAAGAAAAATCCAAGTTGATGTACGATTTCAAAAATACAGTAACCTAAAGCAGAAAAGGACACTGGCTGGGTTGGAGACAGTGCAGCTGTAGAGCTTGGCTAGCATGTATGATGCCCTGGCTCAAAGCTCAGAATCACAATTTAAAAGGAAATAAGATAAAAACTCACAAACGCTAAAACTTCCATAGTATGTAGTGTTGTTAATCTTTCTTTAGACAAAGTTACCATAGATACATAAAAGGCCATAATACAGGAACCCTTACTAGGAGTACAACCTTTTTGAAAGTACAGAAGCTTTTAAAAATGTAAAGTTAGCCGGACACGGTGGCGCACATCTTTAATCCCAGCACATGTGACGCAGAAGTAAGAGGATCTTGGTGAGTTCAAGGCCACCCTGAGACTACATAATGAATTCCAGGTCGGCCTTGGCTACAGTAAAACCCTACCCTACCCCGAAAAACAATTTTTTTTAAAAGGAAACATGATTAAACTACACACTAGGTAATATCACTACACACAAAAAACTCTAAGACAAATGATGGTTGGACCTTAGTGGGGTATTATTTAAAAAAAAGAAAAATTGTCAATACCTAATACTAAAGTTCCAAGTTTTACATGTAAAAATACATACATTCTGAGAAGTCATGATACTTTCCCATTTTTCGGAGAACCTCAAAGATCTGATAAGCCAATTCCCTCGTAGGTGATATTATCAGAACCCCCAGCCCATGTGCTGATTCCACTGCAGACCACACAAGGTCACTGCCCGTAGTGATGTAACCATTACAGCACCAGTCTTCCTGCCTGTAAATTTAAACACCACTACATTTCTATCGCTTCTTCTGGACCAGTGCTGAGAGCAGCAGAGGCGCGGACCCCAGGTGACACACCCCGCCGCAGACTCGGGGCCAGCCTCACCGTCTCGTAGCTCTGCGTGAGCCGGCCGATCACCTCGCGCTCGACCTGCCACTCCGGCTTCTTCCGCTGCCTCCTTAACTCCTTCTTCTGGCTCTGCCGGTGGCTGTGCTTCTTCTTCCAGCGATTGAAGCTCCGCACTGGGTCAGCTCGGGCTCCGTGACCGAGAGAGTGGGCACTTCGGCCCATGCTGGCAGCGCGCAGCAACAGCCCAAGCCGCTCCCGACGCCAGAGACACGGCGTGGCCTGAGCGATGCACCGGAAACAGCCCGCGGCAGCCGGCGCAAGGGCGCATGCCCAGGCCCGAGAGCCCGCCCCCAGCCTTTGAATCCCAGGCTAAGGCGAATGACGACAGGGAAAGTCCACGCGCTGATTGGTGGTTTGGCTTCCGCAGGGCGGAGCTCTCTCTAGACACTGTGCTAATAGGTACTTGGAGAAACCGGCATCCCTTTGCCTCCCTGCACACGGGCTTTTTAAAGGGGCACCTGTGTGCTGCGGTTGTTTTGATGGTGACTTCATGGTATTTAACATTTAAAAACCACTGTTCTGGTAAGGCAGCTTAGAGTGACTGGAGCCCAGAAACTAAATCTTTGGAGTGATGGTTAAGGCATTTACCTCCAAAGCCAAAGGGCATAGGTTCAATTCTCCAGGACCCACGTAAGCCACATGCACAAAGTGGCATATGTGTTGGCCTTGCCGCACTCATCTTCTTTCTGCCTCTCTCAAATAAATTAAAAAACTAAAATATAAAACTATTTTTTAAAAACAGGTGTACTCTAAAACCTTCAAGCCTATCCAGAGAGATTTGATCAATGATGGAATGCTACACAGCAGTAAGGAAAAAAAAAAAAAATGACACAATGAAATTTGCAGAAAAATGGTTGAACCTGGAACAGATCATTCTCAATAAACTCACCCAATCACAGAAAGATAATAAGCAGGTGGCTGTCATCCACAATTAGCTTTTGATCAGAGAGACCTACACGGTTTCCTAAATGAATAACAGATTTCTGTCAGAGTACTTGATGACCCACCAAAGGTTAGTGGTAAGACCCTGTTGCTGAAGACACCATATGCAGTTGACACATAACATGGAGTGACATGGCCGGAAGTTGGAAGAGAGTCAGTCCCCAGACAGTCAGCAGTCTAGTGCCAGAAGGCGCTACATGGGCGACTGGGGAAAAATGACCAATATCTATCCAAACAACTCATGATCTAACCTCTTAGCAGCAAATAACCTGCCGTGATGCTCACACAAGTGCAATAGTGGCACTCAGCCATAGTGGAAATCAGCTGCTCTTGATTTGGTTAACTGGTCCACTCAGTGTAATGAAACTCATAGCTGGAGTTCAGAAACAAGTCAGAACCATATCCAAAAAGCAAGCCCACTCTCCATTATCAAGCTATCACCAATGTGGGCTACAAGAGGGCCTACACCTATTAAATTCTCTCTAAAACAATAAGGGTTATCCCATTTATCTGATGCTAACTTTACTCTCCACTGGAGAATCTGCTTCTCTTTTTCAGAGAAACTCAGATCCTAAGGAGAAAACCACCGCATCATACCTCAAAAGGCCCCCAGCTGAAACTAAGAATAATTGGCGAACCAAGCAAGGGTGCTGTTTGCTTGGTGAACCTGGTACCAGCACAAGGGTGAAGGAGATCGACACAGAGAACGGTCAACTCCTACCAAATCAGATATCCAGAGACAAAAAGGCTCCCAAGACCTCATCACTGAAGCAGACCTAAAATGAACCCAACATGGCTCAGAGAAATTTGTGGAAGCGGGGGCAGAAAAAATGTCAGAGCTACACATTGGGTCATGATACACAGAGACATTTCCTCCTACCCATAACTAAGGGCTAACTCCAAAATGCATGACCCATATACCTCAACAAGGAGGGGCCAGCAGGAGGAGGAAGAACAGGGAAGAGGCTAACAATGGTACCAACTTGCCTGTATTCACTGAGTACAAAACCAATTAATAAAAAAAGGGGGAAATTAAAAAAAAGGAATATCCTTGGATCTGGCTTCTCCTTACCCATGCCTAAAGGAATTACATAGATCTGTTTTTCCCATACACAACCTGAGTCCTTTCCTGGGAGGGAGGACTCCTTTTCTAAAATTAAGGTTTAAATCTAGCCAGGCGTAGTGGTACATGCCTTTAATCCCAGCACTGGGAAAGCAGAGGTAGGAGGATAGCCATGAGTTCGAGATCACCCTGAGACTACATAGTGAATGCCAGGTCAGCCTGAGCTAAAGTGAGACCCTACCTTGAAAAACCAAAAACCTTAACTAAAATAAAATTAAGGTTTAAATCTCACTCTGGCATTGTGGTTGGTTGAGCTCAAGCCTAAAACTTGGCCTCATAGCTGGCCTCTTCCTGAACCAGCTCCTGAGTCCACATCAACCAGCCCTGTCTTAAGATTCAACTGAGCCAAAGTGTAAAGCCCACCACAATAACATTATACCTGAGACTACATAGTGAAGTCCAGGTCAGCCTGGGCCAGAGTGAGACCCTACCTCAAGAAAAAAAAAAAAAAAGAATTATAAATAAATGCTTAACAGGTGGGCAAGACCTCTTTTATGATTGTCTATCTCTCCTGAACGTCCAGGTCCCTGCTCTAGTAAGCCATCCTCATCTGAGCCAATGGGGGAGGGACCCCCTATGCCAAGGTGGGCTCCCTACTCCCTACTCCACATGGCAAGGAGCTCTCTTCCTTCCTCATCTTTCCTTCTCTTAATCTAATAAAGTCTCTCTAAACCTTGCAGTTCTGGTCTATGGATGTTAATTCTTTAAATTGGGAAGACTCACTGGAGGTGGAGGTCCATGCCTTTAATCCCAACAGAGGAGGCAGAAGTAGGATTGCTGTGAGTTTGAGGCCACCCTGAGAATGCATAGTGAGTACCAGGGTAGCTTCAGCTACAGTAAGACCCTACCTTGAAAAACAAAAAAATTCATAAGACAAGGATCTGAGGTACCCTACATTTATTGATGTATTGGGAAGGGACCCAACATTACCATTTCACTGATTTCAACACCTTAGGGCTGGACTCTAGGATCCATCCCCAGTGACATGCCTCTTTTCCAGTAGGGCTCCACCCACTGGAGACTCATGATTCAAGCCCATATATTCTAAATGTCACATGTGGGGTGGGTGAATGAGATGAGGGGTCCTAGCTTTAGGGAAATGCTGAGCCTGTCTGGATGACAATGGCAAGAATCTGCCTAGTATGAGATTTGGAGATCATATTTCAGAGAAGAGGATGGCAAAATAGTGCCAAGAGAGGCCAGGGTTCTCTGGAGTCTAGGACTCAGGGTGGACGGACTGGCTTTGTAACTAAGGCTCACCTAGCTGCGCAAGGTGGCTGAGCTCCTGCACTGTCTCCTTTCGGCCCACGTGGTTCCCTGTCTTGTAGATCTAGTCCTGTTTCTCTTGATTCTTTCTGGAGGAAGTTGTGTGGCCAAATTTAGTTAAGGAATCATTTTACTGAGTGCTGCTATCCAAGGGTATGAGCTGGGAGGAATGGGAGAATGGACAGAACCTGCATTTCAAGGACTAACTTATTTCCTCAATGGGATAAATGCTCAACTGACAGAGTCCCATGGATTTAAAGGGGGTTTTGAGGTTCCTGTGAAAGTTACCATGGTTTGAGTTGCTATTAATTGTATACAATGTGACATTTGAGCTGGAGCTTGGACACTTTGGTATAGTTGGAGTGGACATCATGGGTGGAATACCAAAAAAAGTCTGAAACTTGGAGACTGATACAGGTGTTTGGGGGTGACCCACATTCCCATAAGTTACCTCCTCATCCATACTGCTGTGCATAAACCCAATAAACTCTTTGGTTTGTCAAGCTTGACTTAATTGTTATCATTCCTCTGTTCTGTTCTGAGTGCACTATCTGGGTAGAATAAATGTTTCTATCTCCCTGGGAAAAGATTACATACTACCCAGTTGAATGTCCCTGGTCCAATAGAGTGGAGCTAGTGTAGTGAGAGCTATGTATCACATAATTATATTTTAACTTTATTTATTTATTTGAGAGCAGAGAGACAGGAGAGACAGAGAGAGAGAATGGGTACGCCAAAGCCTCTAGTCACTAAAAACGACCTCCAGGTGCATGTTCCCCTTGTGCATCTGCCTTACATGGGTCCTGGAGAATTGAACCTGGGTCTTTTGGCTTCACAAGCAAATATCTTAACCACTAGGCCATTTCTCCAGCCCAGGAATACATAATCTTAAATTGATTGCTTTGTGTTCTGGTACTTGTTCTGCGGTGGATATACCAGACTCAGCTCTTGCCTCAGGAGCTGCCTCTAATGAGGAGAAAAGGTAGGAGACAGGGGAAGGCAGTAAGAAAGGACGAGGGGTGTAGTATTTGAGAGGAGAGTGGATCTAGAAGTGAACTTATTGTATTTTACTGAGTAATGACAGCATGCCACATGTCCAAAGCTGAGAATCCAAAGTGGGGGAACCAACACACTGTAATCAAGACTCTGAATAGCAGGGCCTGTGTTCTGGGGGGCCTTAGACTGTGACTGAGAGTTCCATCATAACCAAGAGCCGTTAAGATTCTCAGCAGTGACACTGACGTGTATGGGGAGCAGTCGTGTTGGGACAGGAACACAAGAGCAGGTCACATGTGCACTGTGTGGCCAGAGCAGAGGTGCTGGTGTTGAACCTCTGTTTTCGTCCTCATCTAAGGAGGGACAAGAGAAGTAGGTCCACCCCACAACCAGCAAGGATCCCCCTCCCCAAAGACTATCACCTCCAGCAGACCAAATGTTCAGAGCACACGTTTATGTGGGACACCTGATTCAAACCAAACATTCCCCCCTGTCACCCATACACTGATAAACATCCATGATGTAAAATACAGTGCTTCCAGTCCAACTTCAAGTCTTCATACTTTTTACCATTCCCAGCACTGTTCAAACATCCCCATAGTCCAAGGCCTCCTAACTGTAAGCTGTAACTATTTACATAATGGTATGGGATAAATATTCACATTGCAAAAGATGGCATTACAGGAAACAGTGAACCAATGCAAGATCTAAAACAAACAGGGTAAACTAATGTAGTGCCAAGTCTGATGCTGAAACCAGTGGCAAAGGCTCTGGTTTTTCAGTTCTGCCTCTCCAGCTGGGCTGCTCACTGACTGGGGAACAACCCATCCTGAGCTGGATGTTCTGCCATGGCCTCTATTCAGGGCCTGGCACTGCTCCACATTGCTTTTTTGTTTGTTTGTTTGTTTGTTTTTAATTTAGTTTATTTATTTGAGAGCGAAAGACAGAGGGAGAAGAAGGCATGCCAGGGCCTCCAGGCACTGCAAAGGAACTCCAGACACATGCACCCCCTTATGCAACTGGCTAACGTGGGTCTTGGGGAATTGAGCCTTGAACCAAGATCATTGGGCTTCAGGGGCAAGCGCTTAACCACTAAGCTATCTCTCCAGCCCTTGTTTTTATTTTTATTTTTTATGTTTTTAATTTACTTCCAAGGAGAGAGAGAGGAGGGAGGGAGAAATTGGCACACCAGGGCCTCATTCTTTTGCCACTGCAAATGAACTCCAGATACATATGCCACTGTGTATGTAGCTGGCTGCATAGGATCATGTGCTTTCTTTTATTTTATTTTATTTTATTTATTTATTTGACAGAAAGAGGGAGAGAGAGAAAGAGAGAATGGGCGCACCAGGGCCTCCAGCCTCTGCAAATGAACTCCAGATACATGCACCCCCTTGTGCATCGGGCTAACGTGGGTCCTGGGGAATTGAAACTAGGTCTTTTGGCTTTGCAGGCAAACGCCTTAACCACTAAGCCATCCTTCCAGCCCTCGTATAAAAAAAAATTTCTTTTTGTTTTTGACTCTCTTTCTTTCTCTTATTCCTTTTGTTTTTGTTTTTTTCTTTTTTAAAAAATTATTTATTTTTAGCCGGGTGTGGTGGCGCACACCTTTAATCCCAGCACTTGGAAGGAAGAGGTAGGAGGATTACTGTGAGTTCAAGGCCACCCTGAGACTACATAGTGAATTCCAGGTCAGCCTGGGCTAGAGCGAGACCCTACCTCAAAATATATATATTTATTTATTTATTTGACAGAGAAAGAGGGAGAGAGAGAGAGAGAATAGGTGAGCCAGGGACTCCAGCCACTGCAAATGAACTCCAGACGTGTGTGCCCCTTGTGCATCTGGCTTAAATGAGTCCTGGGGAATAGAACCTGGGTCCTTTCACTTTGCAGGCAATCACCTTAACTGCTAAGCCGTCACTCCTGCCCTGTTTTTGTTTTTTCAAGGTAAGGTCTCACTCCAGCTCAGGCTGACTTAGAACACACTTGTGAAGTCCGATCATGTGCTTTCTTTTCAATGATATTTGTTGAGATTTTTAAGATTGAAATGGACTTGTTTCCACCCAAACGGTTTGAGGTAGCAATGCTATTAATCTTTTCATGTTTTGAATATAAGCTGGAAGAAATTAGTGAATTTTATTCAATGATCCTGATTCATATTACTCTATATCTTCTTTTTTTACAAAATTTATTTATTATTCATTCATTCATTTATTTATGTGTTTGAGAAAGAGGTAGATAGAGAAAGAATGGGCACCATAGGGCCTCTAACCACTGCAAACAAACTCCAGTCACATGCAACACCTCGTGCCCCTGGCTTATGTGGTTGCTAAGGAATCAAACCTGAGTCCTTATGCTATGCAGACACATGACTCAACCACTAAGCTATCTCTCCAGCCCTCATATATTCTTTTTTTTAAAGTTTCATTTATTTATTTATTTGAGAACAAGAGAGAAAGGCAGATAAAGATAAGGAGAATGGGCATGCTAGGACTTCTAGTCACACTGCAAACAAACTCCAGATGCTTGCACCACCTTGTGCAGCTGGCTTTATATAGGTACTGGGGAATTGAAATCAGGTCCTTAGGCTTTGCAGGCAAGCACCTTAGCCGCTGAGCCATATCTCCAGCTTTTGTCTATATATTCTTTTTAGGAAACTTACTTTATCTGTTTGGAATAAAATAGTCACAGTAGCTTCAGCAAACAGGCTGAGGACAGTTCCTTCTTGGATTTTTCTGCAATTGATTTTGTATATTCACTAGGCCTTTAAACCTACGTAGAATTCTCTAGAACAAAATGCACCTAGAAATGTCTTTTTTACATGTGATCTGTTCAAGTACAGGTTTGCAGGGCATGGTGGCACACACGTTAATCCCAGCACTTGGGAGGCAGAAGTAGTAGGATCATTGTGAGTTCAAGGCCAGCCTGGGACTAAAGAGTGAGATTCAGATCACTCTGAGCTAATGTGACACCTTACCTCAGGGAAAAAAAAAAAAAAAAAGTACAGGTTTAATTTTACTAATACTCTGGCGGCTTTTCAAATTCAATATACAAGTTTTCCTTCAGGGAATTAGGTTATTCCATATTTGGGGATAGGTTATATTTCTTTTAATAGCTTGTTTTCATGAGCAGGTCATGAGAATATATTATATGGATAGCCTTTATGGCTATATTATACTTTATTTTACATGCTTATTTGAAAATTTATATTAAATAGTATAATTATATATTTATGCCTAAGATATTTATATCCACACAAGGATGTTCTTAGAAAAACACTTTTGTCTTATTTAATCAGTGAGTAGCCTATCATTTAAATGCATAGTGATGGGAATATTTTTCAGGGTAGTCACACATTTAGAGACAAGGAACTTCATAATAATTTAAACATATGAGAAGAATACATCTACTCTGATAATTATAGTCTTAGGGAAAGAATATTACATGCACACACACATAAAGTAACCTATAGGATATCTTGAACTGACAGAAGCACACTTGGCTAGTACCAGCTGGTGGTTGTCACCGTAGAGATTAAGAATTCACTAAAAGTTCTATGGTCTATTGTGATATCTACCCCCTCAGTGCTGAATTCTGTCACTATGTGTCTAGGCACTGAGCCATAAAGTCAGATTTCTGCAGAGAGTGTTAGTAGCGTTATTTTTTAATGGTATTTAACTATGGGCTGTTGTTCATCTACAGGTATGTTGACTGGTCATTGAATGCTTTCCCTTCAAGTAGACTGGACAGTAAATTTTAAAATATTTTATATAATGAATTCTTTATGAATATACACCGATAATTGTTTATGCTATAATTTCATTCACTAAATTACATATATGCTGTTTCTATTTATATGAAAGTTTATAAAGATGTGTATTGCTTTTGGGCCATTGAACTGAAAATGTATTCACCTTATTTATTGTGAGTTATATACAGAAAGCAAGAGATATCCATTACAGATAACTCCCTGCCCACTTCCCTTCCAGAGAGAGGTCACTTTTCATAGTAATTCAATCAATAATCACTATTTTAACATACTAACGGATAATCTGTATTTCAACACACAAAAGTATAAATGAATTGTCAAGATGGATGAACAAGAATGTAAAGATTTGCTGTTGATTTACACTGATGAGTTTATAGATACATAGCTATGAAAACCAATAAGAACTCTATGTAGAGATGGTTGTGAACACCTATCTATCATCTATCTATCTACCTATGCATCTAGCTATCTACTTGTAGATTTAAACAGCTGTGGGAAGAGCTAATCCTGTTGTTATGTATTAGTGGCTTAGTTCTCCTTAACAGTATGAAGTCTGTCAAAAACTCTGGGCTTCCCCTAGGTTTGGCAATGGGCTAAAATATTTATGAGGAATTAATAAAGTAAGATTATGTGTTTTCATAGGTACTAGAAATTTTTTTGGTTTAAAAATTTGCATTTTAAAGCATTATTTTAAGTATTTAAAAACGTTTGCATTACATCACAACAGATTTATATGCAACTGCCAATTATAGAAAGCACAAAGCTGTTTCTGTGATCCTAACAAGGTATCCTTTTCTTCACCAGACAAAATCAAGTTAGGCTATTATATTTCAAAATGTTAAAACACCATAACACTTCAAACTCACTCTCTTCGTGTTTAAAAGAAAGCTATGTTGTTGTTTTTTTGTTTGTTTGGTTTTTGTTTTTTGTTTTTATTTCCATTTTCTATTCTTTTTTTTAATGTTTTTATTAGCATTTTCCATGATTATTAAAAAAATCCCATGGTAATTCCTTCCCTCCCATTTTCTATTCTTGACGAAACGTTTCTTTCCAGTGGAACCAAAACCTCCTGGACATTGTGCAGTGTCATCCAGCATTTGAACTTCTGTTTATGGGTTAAAAAAAAAATCTGCCCACAAATAAGCTATGGAATTAGATCACCCTTTTTTACTTAAACTGCTCTTTCCCAAAATCAAACAGCACACTACCAACATTTCCATCATAATCTTCACCTATAAGACCAGTTCCTACATGGATGACGTGTTTTACAGCCAAGGCAGAGCGTGTAGCTACTCTTCTACAGCATCCAGGGGGAGCAGCTATCTGAATGTCTGTTTTCACACTCGCTATCTCCTAATCATAGGCTCTGCCCTGACGTGGCCGGCGCCCGCACAGACCCTTGGGTGTGGCGGTGGCTGCTCAGAGAGCCAGGAAAGCGGAGCCCTGAGCAGCCCTGCTTAGCAGGCGCAGGCTGTTTGCTGGGGAGGGCGCTAAGAGCTCACAACAGCCAGGAGTGGCGGCTTGGCCAGGCTCGGAGCGGGCGGGGCAGCCATGCGCAGCCTCCCTCAGCCTGGAGCCCGCCCCACCTTCCCTCAAGGCCCAGAGGTGATGTTTTTCTTTTTTTTTTTCAGTGAATTTGTTTATTGAGCATTAATGTTAACACTTCTAAGTTAGGTATTCACTGAAGAATTTTTCTTTGTCACTGTCCTGTCAATGGTCATAATGGAAAATATTGCACAGAACTCAAGCATGGAAATGATAAAATATCTACCCAACAAGTATCTGTTTTACACTTTAAAAACTAATTCAAACAAAATAATTGGAAGGGTTTCTCTGATTTGGAAGTCTTAAGATTTTATCTCTTGTTTTATTTGAGATATTTTTTCTTTTTTCTTTTTTTTAAAGAATGACACTGTACAAAGAGTGCAAATGGCCAGTAAAACTACTGCCTTAGAATTGTTGGCTTTAAGTAACTGAGGTATAATTTGAATTCACATCAGAGCTTTCTAAAATGGCAACAGTACACGCACATGACTTTTTCTTGTATTCAAAACTGGTTCTGGCTCTCCTGTCTGAGGAATAGAATTCTGGAAAGCCTTCTAAAGCTGGCACAATATCCTAAAACGCATTGAAAAGTTGGCAAACTTCACTGCCCTTGTTTATCTTAATAACACTGGGCTAAACAGAAAAGGAAAATTCAGTGAACAGTAACGAAAGCAGTGGGTTAGGTCTGGACCTGGAAGGGTTGGTAAGGTTGATGACCATTCAAAATCAGGTTCTTGGGCTGGAGAGATGGCTTAGCGGTTAAGCGCTTGCCTGTGAAGCCTAAGGACCCCGGTTCGAGGCTCGGTTCCCCAGGTCCCACGTTAGCCAGCTGCACAAGGGGGCGCACGCGTCTGGAGTTCGTTTGCAGAGGCTGGAAGCCCTGGCGTGCCCATTCTCTCTCCCCCTCTATCTGTCTTTCTCTCTGTGTCTGTCACTCTCAACTAAATAAATAAATAAATAAATTATCAAAATCAGGTTCTTAGGAAAAAAGCAGTTTTTCGAAAGTAGGCCAAAAAGCCTACAATAAAGGGAAAAACTGCTACTAATGAATTGAACATTCAAGTTTACCTGTTTCCTAGAAGACTGAACAAAACAACAGAAGGCGAACCATTACACGTAGCTTAGAATGTATTCTCATAGAGTAAGTTTATTGGGATTATAGAACAATTGCTTTTCTAAATTTTCACTTGGTGTTTAAAATTTTGTGATTTGGGCTGGAGAGATGGCTTAGCGGTTAAGCGCTTGCCTGTGAAGCCTAAGGACCCCAGTTCGAGGCTCGATATTCCAGGACCCACCTTAGCCAGATGCACAAGGGGGCGCACATGTCTGGAGTTCGTTTGCAGTGGCTGGAAGCCCTGGCGCGCCCATTCCCTTTCTGTCTCTTTCTATCCCTCTCTCTCTGTCACTCTCAAATAAAGAAATAAAAATGACCCAAAAAATATTTTAATAAAATTTTGTGATTTATTATGTCACCATATGAAGACAGTTCAATTAATCATATCCAAGAAATACCTCATAAAGGACAAAGAATCCATAAATATAAAAGGTAATTACTGCAAAGCTTGTTTCCACACTAAAATACATATTATTACCCAAACTCTGCATGTTGAGCCATCCCATCTTGTTTAGGTTAGCATGACAATGAAAATCTTGAAGGACTGCACTGCTGCTAAGATGCTGCTTCCTATATGCACCATTTTAGACTATGCTTTACCTTTGCACCTCCCTTGTAGTACTAAAATAACAATAAACAGTCCTTTAGCTAAGGTCCCTTGCCTTATCTTAAGTGAAACATAAAATAAGGTAACTGCATTAATTTCTTGCTAGAATTGGTTTAAAAGCTATTTACCAAAAAGAAATATTAAACTTACATTTACAAAAAAATGGTTCTTTTAGATGCATGATTCATTCTATGTATCTTCATTCTAGAATCATTCATTCTAGAAGAGAGGGTGAATTTCAATATTTAACATTGTTTGAATTTTCAAGATAGGTTCTCACGCTAGCCCGGGATGACCTACAATGCACTATGTAGTCTCAGGTTTGCCTCGAATTCCTGGAGACCCTCTTATCTCTGCCTCCCTAGTACTGAGTGTAGTACCACATGCAGCCATTCATACATTTTTTTTGCCTAGTTTTAAAACTGTTTCATTGGTAAAAACTGTACATGTTGGGCTGGAAAGATGGCTTAGCAGTTCAAGGACTTGCCCACAAAGCCAGAGGAACTAGGTTTGATTCTCCATGACCCACGTAAGTGAGAAGTACAAGGTGGAACATGTGTTTGGACTTCTTTTGCAGTAGCTGGAAGCCCTGGTGTGTCCATTCTGTCCCCCCCCCCTCTCTCTCTGTCTGTCTCTCCCTCTCTCACACCTCACACACACACGGTTTCCCTCGCTCTCCCTCTCTCTCTCTCTCTCTTGCTCTCTTTTTCCAGGGGAATCAGACCTAGGCCCTTCAGTTTTGCAGGCAAGCACTTTTACTGCTAAGCCATCTCTCCAGACCTGCTTTGTTAATTTTGAGGAGGTTTGGAGGCCTAGCCCTGGCTGACCAGGAAATCACTTTGCTTCCCAAGCAGGTCTGCATCTAACAGTGATGCTTCTACTTCAGCTTTCCAAGTGCTGGTATTGAAGAAAACTTACCTTATGCTGGTAAGGCTGTAGTGGTGAGAATGGACACACCAGGGTACTCTGCCAATGTAAATAAACTCCAGAGGCATGTGCCACTCTGTGCATGTGGCTATACATGAGAATCAAACTCTGGCCATTTTACTTTGCAAAAAAGCATCTGTAATCACTGACCCATCTCTCCAGCCTGCCTTTTCTTTTTCAAAGGCATAACTCTATACAATAGTGCCTGGAAGCTAAGGTTTACCTTGTGTTGGGTGGTCATTTAAAAGAGATCTTTTCCAACAGATCTGTTCCTTTCTGTTTCTGCCTTTGCCAAACATCTAAACCTTTGGCAGCTCTGTACAAAGTGTTGTGTTGAGTTTTGAGAACTGACCTATGATACAGGAAATGTGGTGGAACACAGGTCTCACATGACACATGAACCTGGATGAAAGGTCTTAAGAGTGAGTCAGTGAAGAAGCAGATCCCCTCTCTTTCATTCAGGATTTAAATCAGTACCTTCATGTGCATCTCTCATGGATCCTGGTTCACAGGGCACACTGAAGTAATTAATGTATGTCGAGGGGAGAATTTTGACAGTATTTATGGCTTCATTTCTCTGATGCCACTCACCAAACCCTAATATTTTGAATACTCTTGAACCATTGTTTATGAGACTGCAAGGATATTTCCTATAAAGTTTATATTAAATGTTAATTATCATATGTTATAACTCAAGTGTATTCATGGCTTTAGAATGCCATCTACCTAGGTTTCAACATGCTCACTGTGAGTGAGAGAACACTCACTAGTACCATTTAGATGCTGCTATTTTCTGTTGTGTTGCTTCTCTCTCTCAGCTTTTTTTTTTTTTTTTTTTTTTGAAGTAGAGACTTATTATAGCCTAGGCTGACCTGAAATTCACTATGCAGTGTCAGGGTGGCCTTGAACTTGATTAAAGGCATGCACCATCATTCCCACCAGAAAGAGACAGACAGAATGGGCATGCCAAAGCCTCTAGCCACTACTAACTCCAGATGCATGTGTCACCTTGTGCATCTGGCTCTACATGGGTACCGAGGACTTGAACTTTGGTCTTTAGGTTTTGCAGGCAAATGCCTTAACTACTGAGCCATCTCTACAGTACACCTCCCCCTGCCTTTTTTTTTTTTTTTTTTTTTTTTTTTTTTGCTTCTTGATTAGTCTCTGCTGTCACATGAGGATGCTGCTGTAGCAGCACTGCTTCTGGTATTCAGAGCACAGCCATACACACTGGCCTTTGTGTTGGCTAAGCCGTGCTCTCTGAGTACAGCATGAGCCTCACAACCTCTGAGTAACACGTGCTCTGTTGTCTTCCTAGTGGAGGATGTTACCACTCATGACAACAGACTTAATAATGAAGATGAAGACACGGAATCCAGTGAAAAGGTAAGACAATCTTTCTTCATCTTTTATCTTGCTTTCTTAATTTCCTGTTTTGAGTTCAGGTCATTCATGGCCATTAAACCATGACACTGAGTATTGCAGATACTAATAGATTTCAGATTCTGTTTTCAAGAGTGGTGGATGAATAGACAATTAGCAACTGTTACATTTTGCAAATGGACAATTGCCAATGCAGGGTCAGGTGAAATGGTGTATGATAGGTCATCCTCCAGTAAGAAAGCCATGTCTCCTCCCATGGATCTGCTGTAATTCATGAGGTAATGACAGGTAATGAGATCTCCTCCTGGAAATGATCACTGTTTTTGAATGGTGCATCTCATCCTTGTGTTATAAGACTATAAACTTGCCAATGACTGACAATTTTTAATAGTCAGAATGAAAAATAAATCAAGATATCAGTGAGTCCCAAGACTTCTTACACTGTCTTTGCTTCTATAATTGTAGATGGAACCCACAAAAGATGGTAAAAATTGTAAGTATTCTATTATTAATATTTAGGAAAAAAACGTAATTCCTTACTGGATTCTCTTAGAATAGTGATGATTGTAGCGTTTTACAGGTTGAAAGAGCAGGAAACAACTTCAATATAATGCTAATTGTCTAAGTAAAAACTTGTTGTACAGTTTTTTCTAGTTCTTGGAGGGAATTTGCCTCACTGCTCCATGCTTCTGCATCTTGTGATTTTGAATATATATGTGATTTTTCTCTGAGGTTATGTTTTCTCAGAAGATATTTGAAAGTTTGGTCACAATTGCCCTCATCATTTTCCTTAAAAAAAATCTATGACAAACATGTACATTACATGAACATTATGTAAATTAATACATGCAATGGCACTATGTTTATACATGGAGTTGGTGTAGTATCACCTCTAATATAGGACCAAAATGAACAATCTTAACTCTCAAATTTCTATGTGGACAAACAAGAACATGAATCCAGAAATAGGGGCCATTGCTGTTTCTTGCAGGTTGTTATGCAGACAATACCCAGAGGAGAGCAGAGACAACACTGCCTGTGGACTCGTCAAGAACTCCAGTCTCTAGTCCACAGATCTAACTAACCATTCTTAGAGAGGCTCCTCTGTCATCACATAAGCTACATGAGAAATAGGAAGGGGGTGACAGACTGATCATGTCCATCCTTTCACCACTTGAAAAGATATTATGTTTCATGTGGACTGAAATGAACTTAATCATGTGACCAAGATTCAACTGTACTTTGGTGTCATCTAGAAAATCTGTGAATGAGGGGAAAGCTGAGGTTGTTTTTGTGTGATTCACTGTGGCTTCATTGTTGTAGTTAGGAGTAGGTGAGTCATGAGCTCTGCTGACTTCTTCCAGATGTTCGTGACAGAGAACATTTGTATGTATGCATTGTAAAGATTGAACATAAACTCACACAAGCATACATACCTGATTCCACACTGTACTGAGCTTTCATTAGAAAATGGATGATCATTTGTTCTGTGCTCCTTTTTTTGGAACCATTTTCATGATCTAGACATGCTTTTTTAACAGCTAATAAATTACAGAGAGTGAACACCAGACATGTAAACTGAATTCCATAAAAACTTAAGAATCATTTTGTATTATTGAATAGGAATAAATGAGAAAACACAACTTATTAGGTTTAAAGATCATGTTTCATCAGCAAACAGCTGTTCCTGTTCATCTTAATATACTTTATGAATGTTTCTGCCTTTCTTCCATAATAGCAATATCAGCTGTCTTTCTTCTGTTGCTGCTGCCTGCTCTCAATCATGATCCTGTTTCTTAGCTCCAGGTTCTATGAACTTGAACCATGAGGTTACTGACAGATCTCAAGGGTACCACCATCACATAGATTGACAAAAAAATTCTATGAATGTCTGGTCACAGGGGAACAACATATTGTACTCAAAGAGTTATGAAAAAGAAGGTGAAATTGGCAATTGTGTACTATTATGAAATGCTTGTACTTTAAATTGAGATATATTTACTTGGTGATGATATGGACAGAAAATAGTTATAAATGTGACATAATGCAATTTGTACAACAGATCCCCAGCTGTTTTTGATCAACTTTCTTTATCCAGTAAAAAAAAAAATAGCAGCAAATCCCAGCATCACAGATCCCCATATATTGAAATGATCTGGAAAATGTCATGAGGACCTTCATAATTCAGATGCTTTCCAAATATGAAGGAAGAATGACAGGAATCTTACATTGAATATCAGTGTGCAGTGTGTTATCTCAGTTTCAATGTATCTTAATTGAGAAACAGGATTTCCTGCATCCAAGAGATTCCTGAAAATCAATGTGTACCTGGTATTGGACTCATATTCCCTTGCCTACACTTCCTGCACGCTGAGATGATTGGCAGGTGCTATGCTAATATTCAGCAGAGCTTGATATTTGTGTATCATCTATGGAGGATATATTTGCAAAGACAAGGCTCCCATGTGTCATTTCTTTCTGCTCTTTTCCCATTCTTCTTTTAGCCAGAAGGGTGAGCCTGTCACAGCTCAGTCCACAGTCACTAATCATCTACATGTAGTCTTAACAACATATAGAAATTCCCCAAGATATTATACCTCTTAGTTAACAACATGCTGACAGTTCTATTCTTTCATCTTAGGTTCACTCCCAACAATACTGGGAAAAGGACCACCACATGATGTAAGAGGATCTTTTGGTGACTTATACAAAATCATCCCTTTATACTTTCAATGTGCATAATTCTTGTGCAGACATATTTCTGGGTGTTGTGGAGTTAAATAATCTCCTACAAATCAATTCATCACACCCAAGGATAGTTAATGTGACTCCTAAGTGGCAGAACAATTTCCAGTGCAAATGATTTATCTTCTTATACTAAGGATTGTGAATTTCAAAGTGTAACTGTACTTGTGCATGAAATGTTCTTGAAAGTTCAGCTGTTGTCTGTAGAGGAATCTTTGTTAGTTTGTGAAAAATTTGACTTAACTCAGGGTTCCTACATTTCCAAAGTAGTACAAAGAAAGCCTTGCCATAGTATTGCCTGCTTCTCACAGTGTTTTCTTTTCTTTAATTGCAGGAATCCTGTATGATGTCACCGGGTATGTATTTTAAAGCTATTTCTTTATTGAGGAAATATCTTTGGGTTTCAGTTCTTAAATCCTGGAATCTGTGTTCCTTGTAAAGATGAGGGTTAGGTGTTAGTTGTGAGTAAGATGAAATGAGTCTTCCATGAAGGCTGTATAGAAAGTCCATGGAAACATGAGGCTCATTGTCTATGACTTAATGTGAGTGTATCTAGTATATGCAAGAATGGGTGAAACTTTTTTTTTTTTTTTTTTTTTGGTTTTTCGAGGTAAGGTCTCACTCTAGCATGTACAGTGAATGACGTTTGGGTGTAGGATGTGAATAAGATGAAATGAGTCTTTCATGAAGGCTGTATGGAAAGTCTATGGAAAACTGAGGCTCATTGTCTATGAGTTAATGTGACTATACCTAGTGTATGCAAGGATAGGTGAAAAACCTTATTGTCTAATGTACACTCATATGTTTATTATCAGTAAATGGGAGCACCTAAGTATAACAAGCTTGGAGAGGGAACATTAAAGTACATATCAGACATCATTCCTGGTGAGATCTAATGAAATAGGCCCCCAGGAGCAGTCAAATTTCACTTTATGCTCTGTAGTCTGAGGTCCTGGGAAAAGGTAACATGAGAACCAGGACGTATGTGTGGAGGTTCCTATGCTTTTCCTTCTCGGGGGCTAATTTTTAAGCTTTTCTGTCTGTGAGTTATGCTGTGTCTTGCTTATTCATGATATGGAAAGTTGATCTTTCCTTGTGAACCACTTCTCCTGCTTCTTGCACTGACAAACCTCCTTGCCTCTGGTACCTGTTTTTAGGAATTGTGCCCAAGTAGTAGTGTTGCATTTGGTTTCAGATCTGACATGTGACATGGGGAATGTGGTGAGGTAAACCCTTAACAGGCATTCACATGAAATTTAACATAAGGTCTAAGAGTCAGTCAAATGGAAAAGCTGATATTTCTCCCTCTGTGCCTTCAAAACTTTCACCAGTACCTTCATGTTCATGTCTGCCTTCATATAGTCTTGGCTTAAAGAACACATTAAAGAACCTAAAATATGTTTAGAATGGGAGACTTCTTGGCAGTATTTATGTTTTCCTGTTCTCTGATGTCACTACTGAAAAATATTTTTGGAATTACCTTGGATCATTGCTTAAGATCTATGAGAACCTTTCCTCTAAGAGTTACTATTCTACACCACTTATGAAGTATAACTTAAATGGTTCATGCTTTTAGAATTTCAAATGTCTAGGTTTCCAAGCAATCACTGTGAGTTATAGGACTATAGTACTATTTAAAGACTCTTTTCTTTTGTCTTCCATTGCCATTATCAGACTTTCAAGGGCTCAGACAGTTGCTTCTTCTGTTGCTTTTTGACTAGTGTCTGCTTTCACTTGAAGTGGCTTCTGTAGCAGCACTGATTCTGATGTTTAGAGCACAGCCATACACACCGGCCTTCATGGTGGTTAAACAGTCCTCTCTGGGTGAAACCCTAGCCATAACACCAATGGCTAATAAGTACTCTCTGTTTTTCTTTTTCTTTGTTGTTGCTTTTTTTTTTTAGTTGAGGAAATTACCCTTCTTCAGCAAGAATGTACAGAAGAGGACAAAATCCTTGAAGGAAGCAAAAATGTAAGATTATCTTTCTTAGCCTGAAATAAAAATGTTGCTTTCCTAATTTTCTATTTGGGGGTGAGTTTTGCCATAAACTACCATAATCATGACAAGTGACATTATATATGCTGATTGATATTCCCATTTTTTTCTTGGAATCATAGCAGAATAGTAAATTTTATTCTGTCAACTCATGCAAAAGGATATCTGCAAATACAGGTTCAGGTTATACATTATATGTTAGGTCTCCACCTGCTTGTAAGCAAAGTGTCCTCCTTGGTTTCCTGTGTAATTAATGAGGTCACGAGAGTAGGAGAGACATCCTTCAGTGAATGACCACATGATTTCCAGTATTAACCTCATCTTGTGTTTTAAGTCTATGACGATGAGTGTGCTTCACAATTTTTTCAAGTTTTTTGTTTTGTTTTGTTTTTTTATGTTTTAAAGAGAGAAAGAAAGAGAATTGGCAGGCCAGGGCCTCAGTGGCTACAATTGAATTCCAGATGCTTATGCTATCTAGTGGGCATGTCCAACTTTATTCTTGCCTCACCTTTGTGACTCTGGCTAACGTGGGATATGGAGATTAGAACATGGGTCTTGGGCTTCACAGGCAAGCACTTTAACCACTAAGCCATCTCTCTAGCCCCTTTTTAGAAGTTTTTTTTTTTTTAATTTTAGAGGATTGACAATTTATCGTGAGAGTGAGAAATAAATCCATGTGCCCATAAGTTGTATGATTTACTTCTTACAATGTGTTTGTTTTTATAATTGCAGATTGACTTTGAAGATCCTGAAAAAGGTTAGTATTTTATAATTATTTTTTATAGAGAAATTATAACTTTTTCTTAGACTTTCATTAAATAGTGACCTTGATTGTGGATTTGTACACTCTGAAATGTCAGGAAACAACTTGAAATTATTCTGATTATCTCAGTTAAAACTTATTGGAAAGCTTTTCATAGTTGCTGGCAGCATTCACTCACTGCTCAGGTTTATGTGGGCTCACATACATGTTGAATGTTGTGGTCTGGTGTGCATATATTTGTTGTGATTTTGAATGTATGCATGATTCTGGGGTTTTCTTTTGTCAGAAACATTTGTAGCTTAAATAATAATTACTCTCATTCTCTCTTAAAAATCTCTGACAAACATGTATATTACATGAACATTATATAAATTAATGTGTGTAATGACACTACATTTATACTTGGGGCTGGTATCATATCACCTCTAATGCAGGACCAAAATGAGCAATCTTAGCTCCCACTTGGAATGTGAACAAAGAGGAAGATGAATTCAGCACTGGGACCATTGCTAATTTTCTCAGATTGTCATGCAAACAATAAACAGAGAACAGAGATAAAAGACTCCCTGTGGACTCTTGAAGTACTCCAGTCTCTATTTCTTAGATGTACCATCTTTAGAGAGGTTCCTGTGTCACCACAAAAACTACCCAAGAAATAGTAAGATGGTGACAAACTGTGCATAGTTATTCATGTGGCAAGCACAAATATACTCATTTTAGCTCAGTGCAGAGATCTTTGATGGTAGGAGCAATTATTAGGACATTGTGACCCACGCCTATACATTCTGGGTTCATGTCTTAGAAAGTGGACCCATATGTAAAAAAAATGATTAAATAACTGTGTACACTTGAAAAATTCAACCTGAGCACAAAAAATACTTAAATATTTATCTACTGAAGACCTTGCAGAAGTAACCATGAAGAACAGAAAGTAGTAGTCAGTCTGTTTACCATAATAGTGTTCATTTTGATGTGCTCCTGTGTTAAGAGCCTCACGACCTCATCTGTGTCACACCCCAAGGAAGGACTTGTCAATGGTGACTGGTACTGTTGTGCTATGTAGCCAGTACTTCAATAGAAATGCAAAACATGGAAAATGAAGTGTGGAGGGAATCATGCTTAATTATTTGTTGTCTTTTAGAATGGTCAACTGTCAAATAGTTTTTAAATCTTTTGACCTCATAAACACCAATTATCATAATAGAGAATTTTCCTTGGAACCCAACAAAAGTTGGCTTTCAAAGCCCTAAGGATTGTACAGAATGGGGCAATGTATTAGCAGCACAGGAGAAAATCATGGTTCTGGGCCATGTAATAAATAAACCATTTATTTAACTGTGAAGTGAGCAGAAGAAATGAGCAAACACTACCACTGAATCAAAGTATTTGTGAGGACCTTGTATAGAATGACCATCTCAGGTAAAATACTGTAGAAACTAGACATAAATCCAAGGAATCAGGATCTCTGTTATGGTTTTGATCTGTCCATCACTTCACCACAGGGGAAGATATGTTTCAGGTGGGATGAAATAATCATACTCATCTGACCAAGATTCATTTGTAGTTTGTTGTAGTTTAGGAAATCTGTGAATCAGATGAGAGCTGAGGTTGTTTCTGTGAGCCAATGTGGCTTCATTCCAGGATAGGAGAGCTATGACCTGCCCTGATATCTTTTAGATATTAGTGAAAGAGAACCCATAGATGTGTGTATTCTAAAGATGGAACATAAACTTACACATAAGCATACATACCTGCCTCCTCACTGCACTAAGCTTTTTTCAATAAATCAATGGTTATTCACTCGTCCCTAGTTTTGTGGAACCATTTATACATCTAAAAATGCCTTTATGTTTATTATCAACATTACATATTATTATTATTAACACCATATTTTGTATGGATACATCATGTGTTGGTACCCTCTTTTCTCTCATCCCTGCTGCCATTCTGTAGGGGATCCTTCTCAGTGGAGTATCAAATATTTCCTGTATGGTTGTGATTTGTGCATTGTAGGAGCAGCAGTGAGTCATTTTTTGGTGGGAGTGAATGCATCTAGGCACAATGTCTCAACCTGTGGCTCTTACAATCTTTCTTACCCTTCTGAAAAATCCCCTGAGGTGTGGTGAGTGAGTTTTAAGTCTAATTCAGTTATGAGCTCTTAGATCTCTGCACTGGTATATGTTGTGTATCCTCTGGTTCTATCTCCTACACTCTAGCACCAATTATCAGGTTCAACAGACATACCTATATATAGGTAGAAAGATAGGTAGATAGACAGATAGAAAGAGAGAGACATAGAGAGATATTTGGTGTTTTGTTTAATCCTTCCATTTTATTCAATTATTTGAGAGAGAGACAGAACAAGGTAGATAGAGTGATAGAGAGGGAACAGGCATGCCAGAGCCTCTAGCCACTGCAGAGGAACTCCAGGTGCATGCACCACTTTGTGCATCTGGCTTACATGTGTACTGGGGAACCAAACTGGGGTCCTTAGGCTTCACAGGCAAGTGCCTTTTTAAAAAAAAAAAATCTATTAAGCCATAGAGAATGGACATGACTCATGTAAATTAAATTCTGTGAAGACTTAGCAATCATGTTGTGTCATTGCCTAGAAATAAGTGGTGAAACACAATTCATTACATTTAAAGATCCCATATTCATCAGCAAACAACTGTTTCTGTGCATCTTAATATCCTTTGTTAATGTGTTGTTGAAAATGTGAAGATTAGCTCTTTTTCTCCTCCTTTTGCTGACTGTTCTTAATCACATTTCTTAGCTTCATGCACTATTGGTACAGAAGGCTCTGTGAACTTGACCCATGAGGTTTCTGCCAGATGTCTAGAGAGTAACTGTTGCAGACAGCTTCAGGTTCACTGAGATGAACTTCTAGATGAGGCACAGTAATGGAGCAAGAGATTTATTGAAGCTTACAGATCCAGGGGAAGTTTCATAATGACTGAAGAAGCTGGCCTGCTTTCACAGGACCAAACACACACAGAGAAACACAAGCCAAAAGCCACAGCCACACAACACAGCACAGCACAGCACTCTTCAGAAACTCCAGGTAGGCACAATTTGCCTATGCTCAGATTGAAATCTCAAACTCACTACCGCATCTTAAGATCTTCCCAATAACATTGCCTCCAGCCAGGTGGCTGCAGATGCAAACTACAAACTAAAAAAACCACCAAATATGTTGGGGGCCATCTATCCAAACTACCACCATAACAAAACAATCTATGACTGCCTGATAACAGGGAAACAACAGTTGTGCACAAGGCTTATGAAAAGGGACATTGGCAATTTTGTACTATTATGATATGTTTATACTTTAAATTGAGATAAGAGTTTTTGGAGATCCTATGAGCAAAAACTAGTTATAAATTGGCGGGTGCCCCCGGCAGGTAGTGCTGCAGGAGGACCAGGCCTGCTGGTTCCTCCCAATGGGTTGAGGAGGAGGGTGGGTGTCAACGGCCAGGAATAAAACCACTGAGCCAGGAGAGTCTCGTCAAAGCAGGAACTCACTTTATTGTTACAGGTGGGTGTTTATATAATGTTGAGAACAAAGGCAGGGATTTTAGGATAGAATGAGATGTAAGGGCCAATAGTTTACTGCGACTTCTGAGATGATTGGTTCTAACTCTAACTTCCTGTTTGGAATTAGCAGGCCAGAGGCCATTTGGCGCCCTGCTGAGTTCTAAGCACGCATGGGTGGGAACTCTAATTTCCTGTGTGGAAGTAGCAGCCCAGAGGCCATTTGACCCTCTGCTGAGTCATAGCTGGCTGGAGGTAGTTTGCCAAACTTTTGCTAGGCTCAGGAAGTTCCACTAGGCCTCATGTCTGGGCCTCTCAAGGCCCAACAATAAATATGACATAATGCATTTTCTACAATAGAATCCAAACTTTCTTTGAATCAACTTTCTTAATCCATTACATAATGGTAGCATAGGCTACTATCATGGATGCCAGTATGTTGAAATGGTCTTTCAATGTCATGAGGACCTTAGGGATTCAGATGACTGTACAAACATGGAGAAAGCATGAGAAGAGTCTTCATTTGAATGTCAGTGTGCAGTCAAAGTCACCTCAGTGTCAATATTTGTTAATTAGGAGACAGTTCCTCTTCTAGCCCAGTGATTTCTGAAGTTCTTTGTGTCCCTAATATTGGACTCAAATTCACTTTCCTCCACTTGATAAGTACTAAGTTACAGGCATGTGCTACAACATCTAGCAGGACTTGATTATTATCCATCATTTACAGTGACCACATATAAAAAGTCAAGGCTTCTATGTGTCATTTATTTCTGCTCCTTTCCCATCCTCCTTTTAGCCAGAAGGATGAGTCAGCCACAGCTCAATGCACACTTGCTAACCATTTATCAAAATATATTAATAACATAGAGAAAGCCCCCCCCCCCAAGGGATTTACCTCCTAGTTAACAAACTGTTAACCATTGCTTTCTTTTCTGACAGTTTCCATCTGCACAATATTGGAAGAAGGACCATCCAGTGATGTAAGAGAATGTTTTTCTGACATGTAGAATCTTCACTTTATGTTCTTTCATTGTGCAGAATACTTGTGCAGACTTGTTTCTGGGAGTGGTGGAGCTGAATGAGAATCTCCTATCAATCAATTCCTCACTCCCATGGACAGTTAATGTGATTTCTGAATAGTAGAACAATTTCCAATGCAAATGATTTATCTCCTTATACTAAGGATTGTGTACTTCACAATGTAAACATACTTGTGCATGAAATGTTCTTGACAATTCTGCTGTTTTCCTTTGTGAAATCTTTGTTGGTTTGTGACCACTTTGAGTTAACTCAGTGTTCCCACATGTCCAATTTAAGATGAAGAAAGCCTTGCCTATGGTATTGCCTGCTTCTCACAGTGTTTTTTTTTTTTTCTATAATTGCAGGATTCCTGTAGCACATCATCGAGTATGTATGCTAAAGCTATTCCTTTATTGAGGAAATATCTTTGGGTTGGGTTTTAGTTCTTAAATTCCTGAATCTGTGTTCCTCATAGAAATGAGGGTTGGGTGTAGGGTGTGAGTAAGGTGAAATGAGTCTTCCATGAAGGCTGTATGGAAAGTCTATGGAAACCTGAGGCTCATTGTCTATGAGTTAATGTGACTATATAGTGCATTCAGCAATGGGTGAACCACTTTATTGACTAACGTGCACTCTTGTGTATTATAGGTAAATGGGAGAACACAAGTAAAACAAGCTCAGGAAATGTAGATGGAAGTAAGTAATCAACATCAGTTCTAGTCAGATCTTATGGAATTCAGGGCCTTTTACCGGGTGCACAGTATTCTGAGTTCCTGGGAAAGGTAACATGAAGCCTAGGACTTATGTATGGAGGTTCACCTGCTTTTCCTTTTTCAAGGGCAGAATTGTCTGCTGGGCTGTCAATGAGTTTTGCCATGCCTTGCTCACAGCAGAGAAAGATGATCTTTCCTAAAGGACCACTTCCTTTCTGCTTTTTTCACTGAAAAATCTCTGAGTCCTTGCTTGCTGTTCTTAGCAACTGTGTGCATGTGGTCTTGTGCTTGATTTGAGCACTGACCTGTGATATGTGGTATGGGGTGAGGCACCACTCTCGCAGGGCACTCACATGAACCTGGAGATAAGGTCTAAGAGCTGGTTCAGTGGAAAAGCTGGTCCTCTCCCTCTGTGCCCTCAGGCCTTACAGCAGTACCTTCATGTCCATGTCTTCCCTCATTTGGTCTCAGTTTAGAGAACACCTGGAAGTATCTAAGATGTGTTTTGCATGAAAGAAGTCTTGGCAGTGTTTATGTTTTCATGTTCTCTGATAACACTCCTGAAATGAAATTGTTTGCAGTTCCCTTTGACTATCAATTAAGAATCCAGGAGGTTATTGCTTCTAAGATTTTGCATTACCCACCACTTATCATCCAAGATAACTCATATGGCTTCATGGCTTGATAATATCATATATCTTTCTTTCAAAGCCATCACTGTGAGTAATAGGATACTAATGCCATTTACAGGCTTATCTTGTCTTCCAATACCATTATCAGAATACCAAGTGCTCAGTCATTCATAGCTTTGCTGCTTCTTGATTAGTCTCTGCTGTCACTTGAAGAGCCTGCCTTAGCAGCCCTGATTCTGGTCTTTACATCGCAGCCCTACACACTGGCCTTTGTGTTCACAAAGCAGGGCTTTCTGTGTGAAGCTGAGCCATGGCACCAAGGACTAACAGTTGCTCTCTGTTTCTGTAGTGGAGGAAGGTACTAACAAGGACTTTGACGACCTTTATGACATTTTCGAAGACTATACTGAATACAGTGAGGAAGTTGTATCTGAGGAGGAGATGAGTTTCCATGACTCAGACCTGCGTAGCACCAGCGAAGATGATGAAGTAAGGCACCTTTACTCAGCCTGAAGATAAATATTGCTTTTTAAAGTTTCTATTTTCATTTGAATTTTATCAAGAGCATGACACCTAGAAATCTATGTATTGATATTTTATCCTTTTTATGGAGTAGTGGGAGAATAGATCCTTATGCATAAGGAGTTTTCACATGGCACATCCAGTTTATACAGTGTATGATAGACTGTGTACTGGTTGGAAGCAATGTCTCCTAATATGAATTCTCTTCACTTCATGAGGGAAAGGTAGCTAGAGATGGAACCTCCATGAAAAAGCCTTTGTTTTTCCAGTATTCATGATATCCTTAGTTTATATGACTTTGTCACTGCCAATGTTTCTCATATTTATTTCATGAATAAGAAGGAAGAAATAAACCTATGTACCAAAAAGTCACATGACATAGTTTTTTTTAAATTTTATATCCTAGATTGGGCTTGAATTTTTGGTTCTTCTTCCTCAATCTCTTCAGCAATTTCTCACTGTATTGTTTTCCTGTAATGAGTGTCATACTTCTTCTAATATCTTTGCTTCTGTAATTACAGATGGCTGTTGCATGTGATGAAAAATGTAAGTTTTAATTCATTGGTGAGGAAACCCTGTAAATGCTAAGATAGATATTTTGTACTAGCCAGGTACATTTTTATTTATAATAATTTATTTATTCAAGAGAGAGAGAGAACAAGGCAGAAGGAGAGAGTGAGAAAGAATAGACATACCCGTGCTTCCAGCCACTGCCAGCGAAATCCAGATGCATGCACCACCTTGTGCATATGGTTTATGTGGGTCCTGGGGAATTGAACCAAGTTTATTTGGCTTTGCAGGCAAATGCCTCAACCAGTAAGCCATGTCTCCAGCCCTAGATTCTTTTTGAAAACTGACTGACTGTATATCTCAAAAGTGAGAGAGGATTCAAGACCTGTTGATAACTAGTTTGTGTTGGTTAAAAAAAAAAAATCAGTCAAAGCTGGGCATAGTAGTGCATGCCTTTAATCACAGCATTTGGGAGGCAGAAGTAGTGTGTTTGAGTTTGTGCGTTTGAGGCCACCCTGAGATTACACCGTGAATTCCAGGTCAACCTAGGCTAGAGAGAGACCCTCCTTTAAAAACCAAGAAGAAAAGAAAACTGCAGTTAAATTTTCTCTAGTTTATGCAAGCAATTGCACTCAATCAAGTTTATGTGAACTTTTGAACTTGAATGCTCAGGTTTTATGTGTTCCTGTGCCTTATGATTCCTTTGGTGTGTGTGTGTGTGTGTGTGTGTGTGTGTGTGTGTGTGTGTGTGTGTGTAATGTGGTATGTCGGCATTTGGTACATGCACATATGTGTGCCCCTGAAGCATCATAAGCGCAGCAGGTGTAGCTAGAGTAGAACTTCAGGTGTGCAGCTCTCGTATTCTTCCTCCGGGACTTATAATTACGCTCCTTTTATGAATATTTCCAGAGATTGTAAGCCTCAGTTCTCAGGTCTCTACACCCCTAACGGACTGAGCATGGGGCCACACACAGCTGCTCTACATGGAAACTGGAGATTTAAAGTCAGGTAGTCTCAGGCCCTGATGGATCCTTGTCTGTACTTAACAAGTGCACTTAACCAATCTTTATAACCCTGCCTTGTGATTTTTAATGTAAATGTGATTCTGTCTGAGGTTATGAATTCTCAGAAGATATGTCCAGCTTAAAACAAAATTACCTACACCCAATTCCTAACATGAAGCCATTTCAAATATATAATTTACATCAACCTAGATCTATCAACCTAGATCATCACAATTAAGACAAATACATAGCATAATATAGCAAGACCAGAAGGAGAATAATGTGACATATGTCAGGCATTATGGCACATGCCAGTACTCCCAAGCACTTGTGAGGCAGAAGGGAATGCTCAGTATGAGTTTGTGGCCAGCCTAAGAATACATAGTGAATTCCAGGTTAGCTTGTGCTGGAATGTGATCCTACTCAAAAAAAAAAAAAAAAAAAAAAAAAAAAAAAAGGAGGAGGAGGAGGAGGAGGAGGAGAAAGAAAGGCATACATATCTTGGTTCTCATAAAAGCAGAATGATGCCAATATCTTCCACTCTTAAATCATTTATTATAGTATAACAAAGGATTAATGGATGTATATCATTACAGCTTGTGACCAGTGATAAATTCTTTTCACTAGGATAATGTGTATCTTACTCAGGATAAAATCTTATGCCCTGAATGATGAATATAGAATTTGTATTCTTTGAATATCAGAAGGTAAAACTAGGCTTCACAGATTTGATGATAGTAGTGTCACTCTCCTGGACTTCAAGATGGTCTGAAGAAGCGATAGAATGCTGACATTTAATCATAACATGCTTCAAAGGGTTGTTCCCATTGGAGAAGGGTTGTTTCACATTGTGTTAGGCTCCTATTATTTAGAAAGTAAAAAAAGTGTTGCAACTCAATTCTCTCAAGGCATCTCATGGTCTTCTTTTCCTGTCAGAGGCCAACAGTGGTTATTAATCAGGTACTCCATGTATTCCCATAGTATAACTAAACCCCTGAGCTTTCACCATATCAAGCAAAGAGACATCATTCATTAATAAGTGCACCATCAGTTGAGAGTTAATTTTGTCCTTCTAGCTGATCCAAAGGAGGAGGAAAGTACTCCATCCACAACTGAACAGACACAGACCCATTATGTCCAGGTAATATGACATTTTTCCTCTGGCAAAGCTAGAAAGGATATATTTGTGAATCCTTTATTTTTTGGTGATGTTATCTATGAACAATGAGGCTTATAATGTACACTATAGGTAGTAGAGTGTTTGCCTGGAAAAGGGAAGAAATGGAAGTTTACTAACTCACCCCTGATTTCAAGAGTATTTACAAATGCCAGGGCAGGTGGCTTGCTGCATATTCTGGCATCTTCCTTTGTCTGGAGCATATGTTTCCATTCAGATTAAAATGTGAGTTATTTTTTACACATAGGAGAACAGGCTTATTATGTATGTTCAAAACTGAGTGCATGTTTTGAATAAGTACCCTCTTCTGAAACTTCTGACACTCCTATGGTTGGAATAGAGTTTAGGGTGTCCCCTGAGGTCAGTGTGGTGGAAGATTCTTATGTCTAGTATGTGGTATTGATAATACGTTTCAGTCATGAGGCCCAGTATAGACAACGGGGATATACAGGCACCTCACCTTCCCCTTTAGAAAGGAGGAAGTTCACCCACGAACAGGATGTTTCCAACTTTCTCTATAATGTAGCAATATATCTTAAGGACTCTCAACGAACACCAAACAGACAAAGTTGGGCTTTGAAACAGCATAAGTTTCAAAAGTACTCCTTTTCACAACATAGTCCACATCACATGCCTCATGGCAGCAAGACAGAAGAGACTAATCCAGTCTTGGACTGGCTGTTCTTTTTTTTCTATCCTAGATCCCATTTTTAAATCACTGGGGGAACCAAAGTATCTGGGCAAAGTGAACACAGCTTTATCTGGAGCTCAGATTGTTTTTTCCTCTCTCCATTACAGGTTGGATCAAGGAAGACAATATTGTGTATGTATTCTGAAATCATCTTTTTTTTTTTCTTTTTTGGGTTTTTTGAGGTAAGGTCTCACTCTAGCCCAGGCTGACCTGTAATTCACAATATAGTCTCAGGGTGGCCTCAAACTCATAGCGATCCTCCTACCTCTGTCCCCCGAGTGCTGGGATTGAAGGTGTGCGCCACCACACCCAGCTTGAAATCACTTTCTGAAGACATGCTTTAAATAAGAATGCTGTAAATATTTTTTTTTTTTCTGGTTCACCACAATGATCTGCTGGCAATGAAGATTGAGAGCACAGCCCCTGAATTCATGGTGTTCCCTTTACTTGCTTTCAGATTTTGTTAATAATTGTGTGTCTTTATATAGGTTTCTTTTCTTGATATGAATTTTTATCCCAATTATCCAACCTAACTTTCAATGGCAGTTTGTCAAGAAAAAAAAAAAATCCAAATGCAGATTCTACCTATATTAACTAGTTCCAGCCTGATCAAGAACATGTATAGTAGATTTATTTCCCTGAGTACCCCTCCACAGATGAAGAAACCAATACACAGAGGTAAGTGACAAGGTTCACCAAACTGTGGGATACAAAAGCCACAAGAGGACATCAAATATGTTGTCCAATATTACTTCTAAAGTACTCACCTCTATTTATTCCACCAAGAGATCAGTAGACACTATGTAAAAGTTTCTAGGCTATCAGAGTTGGTTAAGTCTCAGTTGGTAGCTTATTTTGCATCAAGGAAGCTTATGGTACAAATCCCAGAATTACAGAAACAAAATATTCTGGTTGTTTTCTGCATATTGGAGATAGTACAGTTTAGAAAGATTTCAAACACAATCATGATTGCCTCAGTGGTCATGAGAGAGGCTGGGCATGGAAGCACATAAATTTAAAATTTTTTGTTACTTTTTTGTTTATTTATTTGAGAGTGACAGACAGAGAAAGAGGCAGATAGAGAGAGAAAGAGAGGATGGGCACACCAGGGCCTCCACCCACTGCAAAGGAACTCCAGATGCGTGCGCCCCTTGTGCATCTGGATAACATGGGTCCTGGGGAATTGAGCCTTGAACCGGGGTCCTTAGGCCTCACAGACAAGTGCTTAACCATTAAGCCATCTCTCCAGCCCGAGAAGCACATGAATTTAATTCCAGCACTAATGGGTGGGGGCAGAGGTAGGAGGATCACCGTTCGAGGCCAGCCTGAAACTGATAATGAATTCCAGGACAACCTGAACTAGAGCAAGACCCTACCACAAAAAAAAAAAAAAAAAAAAAAAAAAAAAAAGCTGAGATAGCATTCACTTGCAGGCATCACAAGTGAATGACATAAAATACCACATTCTTCTGGTCAGATCATGGCTTCTGAAAATGAGAGACTCCACAAGAAAATGGAGAGTGTGTGTCATAATTATGTTTCTAATAGGCATGTGTCATTATATCTAGAACTGTTGAAGTACTTTAACCAATTGACCAGCATTATTAGGAGCCCAAATAGCAACAGAGCTTAGTGATAGTGTCCACCCAGAAAGCCAGTCAACAATTCTTAGGGTCAATCATTCCATGGGTAGTACACTTATGAAAGTGAGCTGGACTCTGCTCAAAAAGTCCTTTTTTTCTGAATAATAGTGTGCATGGGAAATGAAATCACATAGATCCAATCTATTCTGTGGATTTGTATCTACAGCATTGATACGTGAGACTGTATATCATTTTTTTCATTATGCTTCATCATTAGGATGTGTCTGAGTGTGTAGGCCTTGGCTATGGAGGACTTTGGTAAGAGGAGTTTGCATAGGCTAAGAATCCCTAGATTCAATTCCTAGTAGTTAACAAACACAGACATGGTTGAGGACTCCTGTAATCATATACCTCAGGAAGAAATGGCAATAGTATCAGAAATCCAAGGTTATCATCAGCAACATTTTAAAAAATTCTTTATTTTATTTAATTTTTTTTTGTTATGTATATAGTGTGTATACAGTCATGTTGTTACCATCATTAGCCTCCTCCCTGTCCTCGCCCCTCTGCTGAGACCTTCCTCATTGGGGAATGTGGGTTGTGCCTTGTGGTGTTAGCCATGAGTTATGGGTAAGAGGCAAGGATTCTGTGCATAATGTCTCAACATGTGGCTCTAACAATCTTTCTGGCCCCTCTTCCACAAATTTCTCTGAGCCATGTTGGGTTCACTCTAGGTCTCCTTCAGTCATGAGGTTTTGGGAGCCTCTCTGTGTGTGTGGATATCTGGTTTCATAGCAGTTGAGTGTTCTCTGTGTTTATCTCCTTCACCTTTGTGCTGGTACTTGGTTCTCCAAGAAAGCAGCACTTTTGCTCATTTCTTCAACTACTTTGGTATCACCTGGGGCTGTGGTGTGATGTGATGGGTTAATTCTCTCCTCAGTATGTGTCCATCTGAAAAAGAGAAGAAAATTCTCCAATGGAGAGTGAAGTCGGCACCAGATAAAGGGGATAACCATTGTTATTTTAGAGAGAATTTAATAGGTATAGGCCCTCTTGTTGCCCACAATTTGTGGGAACTTGATAAAATAGAGCAGTCTTATTTTTGGGATGTGGTTCTGGCTTGTTTCCCAGCTCCAGCTATGGGTTCAGTTCCACTGAGCAGTTTATTTAACCAAATCAAGAAGAGTTAGTTACCCATCATGGGGCCACTATTGCACTTGTGTGTACATCATGTCAGGTTGCTTGTTCTTGAGTAGCTTTGACCATGTGTTGCTTGGACAAATGTTGGTCATTTTCACCCAGTCACTCATGTAACACCTCCTGGCACTAGATGTGCTAACTTTCTGGGGCATGACCCTCTTCCAGATTCCAGCCAGGTCTATCCATGTTCCATGCCAACAACATAATGGCATCTTCAGCAGTAGGGTCTTACCACTAACTTTTGGTGGGTAATCAAGTATTCTGACAGAAATCTGTCTTACATTGGGAAACCTTGTAGTTCTCTCTGATTAACAGCTACCTGTACATGTTAGCCACATGCTGGTACTGGCAGTTACAGGCCAGTGCCAAGGATAAGAAGGATGAAAAAGATAGGTAATATAAGTAATGAGATAGAGATAGAATAGGGAGAGATAGATAGATAGATAGATAGATAGATAGATAGATAGATAGATAGATAGATAAACAGGGGAAGATTAAGGTACAAAACTGGACCAAAATGGCAATGATACAATAAAATTCTACATCCTAAAAACAGACTACATGGTTTAACCTTCATCATGCCCTTAGAGAGAAGACCTGAATCACTGGGCCCTGTAGAGAGTATGATGACTAATCTTAATTTATTTTTTATAAGATATGGGCATGTTTTATATATATATATATATATTTTTTAATTTTTTTATTTATTTGAGAGCGACAGACACAGAGAGAAAGACAGATAGAGGGAGAGAGAGAGAATGGGCATGCCAGGGCTTCCAGCCTCTGCAAACGAACTCCAGATGCGTGCGCCCCCTTGTGCATCTGGCTAACGTGGGACCTGGGGAACCGAGCCTCGAACCGGGGTCCTTAGGCTTCACAGGCAAGCGCTTAACAGCTAAGCCATCTCTCCAGCCCTGGACATGTTTTATATGTAAACATCACATGTTGGTACCATCCTTTCCCTTCCCCATGCCCATTTTCTGAAAAGGCCTTCCTCATTGTGGATGCAGGTCCACCCCATGGGGATTGCAGGTCATGCAATGGGGGTGGTGGGAAGAAGCAATGGCTCTGCACAGAGCATCCCTCTAAAGATCTTTCCACCCACTCTTCTGAAAAATTCTCTGAGCCATCTAGGAGCATTTTAAGTCAACTTCAGTGATGGGCACTTAGGAGCATGTGCATTTCTGGTTTGGAGGTGTTGACTGTCCTCAGTATCTTCTCCCTTGTGCTGGTATCAACTTAACTAAGAGAGCAGAACTCTTGCTCATTTCCCCAACTCTTGTTTGGCTTCAGCTGGTGTTGCAGTGGAGTGCGCTGGGTTGTTTATCTCCTCAGGTCTAGTTCCTATCTGAAAAAGAGAAGCAGTTTCTCCAATACAGAGTGAAGTCATCACCCATTAAGTAGGATAACCATTATTAATTTAGAGAGAATTAATGGGCTTAGACACTCATATATTCCTTATATTCATTCAGTTTGCTCAATAGATTGACTTACACAGACTATTTACTGTGGGAGCCTTGAAGGAGTAAGCCCTTCAAATATGTGCATCTCATCTAGGTACAAATGTGGTTGTAAAACACTTTACATTATGTCTTTTGATGCTTTTCATAGTCATGGGGTCAGCTCTGATAGTCACTGTGTCTGCATGTCTGTGGTCTCCTGTTTCCAAGTCTGGCAAGGCTCTGCAGTGTGTTTGCCTTATGTTTATTGTGACTGCAGGAAAATACATGTGTTTGCCTCAGTAGCATTTGGCATTGTGAATATGTGACCTGGTTTCATCTGTGTTAATTATGTTTATTTACTACTATCATAGAACTCATATCTTCTAATTTCTCAAGTTTGAATGACTCTGTGATTTACCATTCCTTTATAAAATCTTTAAATTTTAATTATTATACTCATTTATTGCATTAATGCACATTACAGTGCTATACACTCCTATTTCAGCATTGTTTTTATTGCACTCCACACTTACTTCTAAATTCTTACCTTATTCAGGTCATTATATTCGCAGAACTTTTTCAGCTCCACACTGTTCTCACAATTTCTTTACATCGTGTACTTCAAATGGTAAGTGTTTTGGAGGTTTCAATTTCATTACTTGTCAATTTCTAATTAAGTCACATATTGGTCTGGTAGTATAAGTTCATGTGGTAGAATTGTACCAGCCCATTCTTATGTGATTTTTGTTGTTGTGTTGTTTTTAGGTAGCTGTGAAAACTTCCAGACATAAACAGTTAGGGGGAGACATCGGTCAGTCAGATCAATGATAGTTCTCGTTGAAAGCAGCTCTGAAGGAGTGTATGACAGTTCTCTCCTGCACACATATTTAAGGTTTACATTTTCTCCATGATAGGACTTCAAGTGACTTGTGCAACTCTTGACCTACAGAGTGGAGGATAGTGCAGGAGATATTAAGATGCCATGAAGCATCTTGATTGTGAAAAATGCTTCCTGAAGTATAGAAGATTTGGTTATTTTCCAGGATCCCCAAATTCCTATGATATATTCAGGAACGGAGAAATTTTGGCAGTCTTTATGTTTTCACATTCACAGATGTCACCCACTTAGCTATATTTTTTGAACACAATAGATCATATTCTTTGTAACAATATACTAAAGTGTTTGTGATTAAACACCATATAGTATGAAGTATAATTCACATTGTTTCATGGTTTTAGAATAACACCCATGGAGGCTCAAAAGTGATCATTATGAGTGAACAGGAGACTTACACAATTTCCTTTTGTCTTTCTTTGCCAGTAGCATTATGTCAAGGGATAAACTTGTTATTTCTTTGCAGCTTCTTGTTTAGTGTCTGATTTCACTGATGAGGCTGCTGGAGTAACTTCTCAATCTAAGCTCTATTGCACATCCATGAAGCTCTAAATGTATTCTAAGTGAAACATGAGCCATGGCACCAAAGACTAACAGTTACTTTGTTGTGCTCCTAGATGTAGCAAATAGATCTACAAGTGTGGAATATATGGACAAGGAAACCCCAATTGAAGTGAGCGAAAAGGTAAAGGGACTTGGTCTTGCCTGAAATAACAATGTTGCTTAATTTCGTGTTTTGAGTTGAGGTTTCTATAAAAAATATGATACTGAGCATTATAGATACTCAAATATAGCAGATCCAATTTTCTGGAATAGTAGAATAATCAATACCAACTGTTGTCTTATTTGAAAGGACATTGGGAAATGGTGGCATCAGGTTATACACTGGGCCTCCCTTCAACTTGGAAGCAGTGTCTTCTCATGGGATGAAGTATTTTGAATTGATGACCTAAAGAGATATAGAGATACATTCTCCATGCAGAGATAATGGGTTCACAATGATATATCTTGCCTTGTTTTATAAGCCCTTCACTTTTCAATGCTTCTTATATTTCTTCATTATAAGGAAGAGAAATAATATGATGTGCACACAAGTCCCATGACTTAGTTCTTAGCATATCTTTGTTTGTATAATTGCAGATACATGCTGATGAAAATTCCACTGGTAAGTATTGTAGAAATACTTGGCAAAGGAAAATTAGATGTTTAAAATACTTTCTGAATTCTCTTTGAAGATTAGCTGTAATTCTCACTTTCTGGTGGGTGAAAGTTTGGAGGACGTTTTGGAGGAAAATAAAAATCACTTTCTAGGTCAAAAGTTATAGCCAAGTGTCTGGAAGTAGTTGCACTCATTGTAGGTTTACTTGGGCTTGTGTACTTGAAGAATGCTGGTGCCTTGTGTACTAATATGGCTTTTGTTTTGAAAACATGTATGGTTATGTCTGAGGTTATGCTTTCTCAGAAGTTATTTGAGGTCTTAAACACATTTGCCCTCAGCCAGTTCCTTAAGCAAATCTATGGGAAACATACTTTAAATGAACTCTATGTAAATTATTCATCCAGTCCTCAGTACATTTGAGCCTAAGGGTGATTTGATAGCCCCGCCCCCCCGATAGAGTACCTGAGCTTTCATATTTTATGTGGACAAATGGAAACATGACTCCAGATATGTGGACCAATATGTTCCTGTCTGATTTGCATTTGTACTTATACCTTGTCATGGAGACACTAGCCTGAGAGCTTAGAGTCTATAGAGCTTGTGTACTCCTGTAGTACTGCAGGCTCTACTTCATAGATCCTATCTATCCATAGAGTTACCTCAGTTGTCACATAAGCTGTACAATTAACACAGAGGTATTTCCACAGATTTTGGCATAGTTGTAAATATGATGAGCACAAATGTAACTTGATGAATTTCAGTGCATAGGTTTGATGGTGAAAATCAATAGGACAACATGAGTTACTTCTGAAAATTCTTAGGACATGTCTTAGAAACTGACCACAAAAATAAAATTAGTTCAATAATTTTGTGCATTTGATAATTTAAGCATAAGATAACAAAATGCTCAAATGTTTGCCTATTAAAGACTTTAAGGGGAGGAAAAAACAAATACTGAAAGATGATGGTCTGTCTGGTTGCCATACTTGTTCAGATTCTGTTATGCTTCTGGATTAAGGGCATCAGGACCCAAACTCTGCCACTCCCCATATGAACATGGCAATGGTGTCTGTCTAGTGGGGTCTCTGAAGCTACTAACTCAACAGAAACACAGGACATGGAAAATGAAGAAAGGAAGGAAAGTTGTAATTAATTCTGTTAGGATTTTCAACACTTTTGTAATTCTTTTATATTCATGATTTTAGATTCATCAGGTAATATAATGTAGAGTTCTAGTACCATTTCTAGGACCCTGAAAAAAGTTTGTTTTATGTACTATGCTAATTATATAGAATGGTGAAATGCAGTAGTAACATAGGCAGATCTGATGGTTTTGGTTCATGTAAAGACCACATGACATTTTTGTTAACTTCCAAATGAGAAAAAATTACCAGAGTTTCATTGAATCATTGTATGTAGTTAAGACCTTGGGTAAATTGACCAAACATACCACCACAATGTGAAATCTAAGCATAAATACAAAGACTTACTTCCACGCTCATGGCTTGATCCTCTATCCACACTTCTTCCACAAAGGAACACAGTATATTCCAATTAGAAAGAAATGACCACCTTCTTCTGGCAAAGAGTCAAATATAGTTAGTAACCAAGTAGAAAATGTTCCAGGATTGCAAAGGTGAGCTCACAGTATAGTCCAGGGAAGCATTCCTCTTGACCTGTTTTCTCATCTGCCCACTGTTTTCATTAGTAAGTTACTGTTCTGTGTGTCTTTTGTATAATACATATAAATGATCTAGAGATGCTTATTTAGAACATTAACAAGTCAGCATGAACATATGTCACACAAACTTAACTATATTGACTTATTGTAGAAGTCAGTAATACAGATCAATGAAATTCCATAATCTTTTGGGAATGTCAAGAGAGAATATGGATGTAAGTGATCATGCTCCTTGTGAAATCCAATGAGAGGGTCCCAGGAGTAGTCAGGTTATGCCTTCTCCTCAGGAAACAGAGAGTCTAAAAGGTGTCAGTGAGCACAAGGAAATGTGTGCAGTGGTCTTATGCTTTCACCTTTTCAGAGACATCATTGAGACAGTGCTATCTGCAAGCTGAAGATACCCTTGTTTAGCCTACTATATAAAGATGGTTGTTTCCAAAAGACCAATTCTTTCTGCTCCTGCCATTAGCACAACCCCAAGCCTTTGTTATTTCCTCTTGGTAATTGTGCTCATGACATGTTGTGTTGAGGTTTGAGCCTTGACCTCTGAAACAAGGAATGCAGTCAGCTTACATATGACTTGGAAATGAACCTGGAGATATGGTATTTTGTGGGGGATTTAAAGTCATTGAGTCTAAGATCCCCATGGATTCTCTTACTTACCAAAAAGTGCCTTTAACCACTGAGTAATCTTTACAGTATTGACTTGTGATTTTTAATGTATGTGAGATTCTGTCTGAGGTTATGAATTCTCAGAAGATATTTATGGCTTACAACAGAATTACCAACAACCAATTGCTAACAAAGCCATGACACATGCATAATTCACATCAATTTGGATTAACTCATGCAATCAACTAAATTTATTCCTAGAAAAGGACAAAAAGAAAGCTTGTGGGCTTCCAAATATGTATGTGGGCAAGTGAAAACTGGAATTCTGGTGTGTGGACCAGTGGTTCCCCTCAGATTCTCAAATATACCTTGGGATTTTTCATGGACTCACTGGATGAAGAGCTGAAAGACTACAGTGCCTGAGTCACCCTAAAGTACTCCAGACTCTAGTTCATAGGTCTGACCCTTCCCTGGAATATCCTCAATTGTCACACAAGCTATATAAGTAATATTAAAGTGTTTCCACTAATGTTGCCATAGTCATTTATTTGAAAATTATAAATATTTCATTAGAGCTTGTAACCAGTGATATATATTTTTCCCATAGTATAATCTGTATCTTACCCAGGATAAAATAGTATTCACTGAATGATGAACACAGAATTTTTATTCATGAATCTCAGAAGGCCCATATAGGTTTAACAGATGTGAAGTCACTAGTGTCATTCCACTGGGCTTTAGGATGGTCTGAGGCAGTGATAGAACACTGATATTTGATCATAACATGCTTCAAAGGATTGATCCCAATAAATAAGGGTTGTTTCACATTGTGTTAGGTTCCTGATACTAAGAGTGTAAAAAATACTGACCCCCAATTCTCTTAAAGCATCTCATGGTCTTTTTTTTTTTTTTTTTTTACTATCTGAGGTCAACAATTGTTATTAGTCAGGTACACCTGTGAATTCTCATACTATAACTAAGCCCTTAACCTTTCACCATATCAAACAAAGAGTTCTGATTCATTAATAAGTGCACCATCAGTTGAGAGTTACTTTGTTTCCTTCTAGCTGATCAAAAGAAGGATGAAATTATTCCAGGCACGACAGAACATGCAGAGACACATTTTGTTCAGGTAATACATCTTTTTCTTTTGCAAGTTTGAAAGGATACTTTTATGATTCCTTAATTTTTTGGTGGATGTCATATGAACACTGAGGTTTATAATGTACACTATTAGTAGTAGACTATTTGTCTAGGAAGTGGATTAAATGGAATTTTACCCATTCACCCCTGATTTCAAGAGTAAATGAAGTATAGGTGGATCACTGCATTTTTCTGGCATCTTCCATTGCCTGGAGCAAGTGTTTATATTACTCAAATGTAGACAGGCTTGTTATGTATGGTCAAAAAAGTATATGTGTTTTTTTCTAAGTAGCTTCTTCTGGTACCTCTGAAGGCTTCTGTTTGGAATAGAGTTTAGGGTGTTCCCTGAGTTCTGTGTGGTGTAAGATTCTTATGTTCATTGTTGTGGTATTGATAATACTGTCAGTAATGAGGCCTGGTGTAGGCAATGGGACCATAGAGACACCTCGCTCTCCCATTTAGAAAGGAGGAAACTCACCCAATAACAGGATGTTTCTAAGTTTCTCTATCTTGTAGCTGTGTATATTAGGGAGTCTCAGTGAAGGCCAAAGAGAGAGAATTGGGCTTTGAAACAGCTTAAGTTTCAAAAGTATTCTATTTCACAACGTATCCAGCATCAAATGTCTATTGACAGCAAGATAGAAGAGACTAACATAGTCTTGGACTAACTGTTCTTTTCTACCCTGGATCCCATTTTCCCAAGTCACTGGGAGAACCAAAGAATCTGTTCAAATAGAACCCAGCTTGATGAAGAACTCAGATTGATTTTTCCTCTCTCCACTACAGGTTGGCTCATGGAAGACAGGATTGTGTATGTATTCTGAAATCATTTTCTGAAGAAATGCTTTAATTAATAATGGTATAAATATTGGTTCTTTTATCTGTTTCACCACTGAGATCTGTGCCTTCTGCTGGAAAGGAAGATTGAGGATATAGCCCCTGGATTCAGCAGTGTTCCCTTTATTTACTTTTGATTTTGTGAATGACTGCATGTCTATATATAGGTCTTTTTCATGCAGACATTAATATTTATCCCAAGTACCTAACCTAATTTTCAATAGCAGTTTCATAAGAAAAAAACTAAATTCACAACACAGACTCTGCATACATGAACTAGTTCCAACCTCATCAAATACATGTATGATAGATTTATTACCCTGTGTTCCTCACCACAGATGAATAAACCAACACACAGAGGTAACTGACCTGGCTCAGCAACTGTGGGGTGAAAAACCCACAAGATATTTCCCAATATGTGGTCCAATATTGCTTTTGAAGTTCCATCTCTATTTATTCCACCAGCTCAGTAGGCACTGTGTAAGAGTGCTAGACTATCAGAGTTGGTTATATAGCTCAATTGGTAGAGAGCTTCTTTTGCATGCAGAAATCCTATTGTTCAATTCCCAAATTGATGTACAGAAAAAAATAGTGAAATTGTTGTATGCATACCAGAGGTACTGCAGTTAACAAAATCCCAAACACTATCATGACTGCCACAATGGTCATGAGAGAGGCTGGGCATGGTGGCATACTAATTTCATCCCAGCACACAGGGGTGGGGCAGAGTTAGGAGGATCATTATGAGTTGCACCTTGCGTGAGACTTCAAAGTGAATTCCAGGTCTCATGAGCCAAAGTGAGAACCTATCTCCAAAAAAAAAAAAAGAAAGAAAAAGAAAGAAAGATAGAAAAGAAAAGAAAACTAAACTGAGGCAGCACTCACCTTCACAAGAAAATGACATTAATTCCCAGATTCTTCCAGTCAACTCATGGCTTCTGAAAATGAAAGACACTCCACATGAAAAGGTGTAGTTGTGTATAATAACTGATTTCTAATAGGCATGTGTCATTGTGGCTAGAACTTTTTTTTAAAATAAATTTATTTATTTATTTATTTGAGAGCGACAGAGACAGAGAGAAAGACAGATAGAGGAAGAGAGAGAGAATGGGCGCGCCAGGGCTTCCAGCCTCTGCAAACGAACTCCAGACGCGTGCGCCCCCTTGTGCATCTGGCTAACGTGGGACCTGGGGAACTGAGCCTCAAACTGGGGTCCTTAGGTTTCACAGGGGAGCGCTTAATCGCTAAGCCATCTCTCCAGCCCATGGCTAGAACTTTTGAAGTGCATTAGCAAATTCCCAGCATTAGGGGCCCAAAGAGCAACAGAGCTTAGAGATTGTATCTACTCAGATTGCCATTCAACAATTGTTAGTCAGGGTCAATCATTCCATTGGTAGCACACTTATGCAGCAAGCTGGATGTTGCTCAAAAAGAACTTTTCTCAGACTGATAATGTGCATGTTGACAGGGAAATGGAAACATACAGAGACAACCCATTGTGTTTTTGTACCAACAGCATGGAAAAGTGTGACTGGATATCAATTTTTTCAGACTGCTTCATCATTAGGGTGTATCTGTGTGTGCAAGCCTTGGCTATGTAGGAACTTGCTAAGAGAAGTAATAATCAAGTTTAAATGAATACAGCATGCACGAATCCCTGGATCCAAATCCTAGTACTTACCAAAAGCAGACATAGTTGAGCCCTCCTGCAATCTTACACCTCAGGAGGAAAAGGCAATAGGATCAGAAATTCAAGGTTATCACCAGATACAATACTATTGTTTGAAATAATAATGTTTACAGAAGGTGTTATGCAAGTTTTAGTGTCATGGTTCAAAGATCAGAACAGAGGCATCATGTTAACTATGTTCATTCTTTATAAAGGTTGAAAATGAAGTTGGATATTGGCCATTAGGTACCAAACCCATTTCTGTCTTGCTGGCCTTTCTTCTATATTATTTCTTCCACATAAATATTGGCCTCAGCTACACTCCACATAATGTAGATCTTAAGAACACACTGAATACCATAATCTTTCTGAAGCCCCATTCAGGATGAGATGTCTATACTTGGACGCATGTCATGAAATCAAATGTTTAATCTCAGAATAATTACTCATTTCTCTCTGTTTTCCTGGCATTATGCTGACATAACTCTATTGGGAATGCATTCTGAGCCTTGACCCTGGAGAAACTGTACTAGTGCCCTTGTAAGAGAAAATGTCTCCAGTGCTCCCTTGCCATGATAAACAATCACCGTGTGAATACACTGAAGTAATTCACTAAGTGCAATGAATTCTGGGCAGGTATTGTAGCTTGTGTTCTACTGTATCCTGTGAGTAAAAGTGGGAGAGTTTGAGTAGTGTATTTCAAGAAGTAAAAATGTTAATTATTGAGCTCATTAGTATACTTCCTGCCATAGAATTTCAACATGTATTTAAAATCCAAGTTTTCTTGGACCTCAGCCTTTGAGAGGCTGAGGTATGAGCATCACTGTGAGTTTCAGGGTAGCCTGGACTACAGATTGATTTCCAGGCCATGAACCTGCCTCAAAAACAAAAGTGTTTTGTTCCTCAATGAATGGTAGGCTCGTATCTATGTAATACAGCCAGCTTACATCATTATTCTACACACTTTTCCACATGGATAACTAGTCAGACCTGCATAAAACTGACATCATTATCATTTATGTTAAGTACCCATGTACACCCCTTCACAAACCACTGACACAGTTGCCTCTTTAATTGTGAACTTACTGCTTTTTACATTTGCTACAACTGGTAAACACAAATTGATACTTTCTAGCCTGGCTCAGACTTTACATTACTTCACAACTGAGGATAGATATTCTTGATATTTGTATATTCACAGATCATTTTTTTAGTATCACAATATTAGTCCTTCTGTGGCAAACCCAATACATTGCCTTTTTTAAATAAGAAAGTCAGTGAGATGAGATGGGGTGGGGAGACAGAGAGAATTGGTGTGCCATGGACTCCAGCCAATGCAGTGGACTGCTGATGCATCTGCCATCTGTGTGCATGTATGAACTCGTGCCCTTTTGTCACTGTGCATCTTGCTTACATGGGACCTGGAGAATTGAATATGACTCCTTAGGCTTCGCAGGAATGCACTTTAAATGATATGCCATCTGTCAAGCCCATCAGTCCGTTTTAAACCATACACACTCACAATACTTCAATAACCAGTTTTTACCCAGTTGCTCAGAACCCCTGGATACACCTTAGATTCTTTTGTGTTTTTTTAATGTCATTCACTGGGAATCAGAGTGCAGCTTGTCCATGCTACTCTGTTTTATGAACCTATATATATGTAAGATTCTGCCTTTCTCATTAATGAGTACACATGAACTGAGTGGTGTCAGACTATATTGCTCTGCAAGGAAATCATGTTTGATTCCAGTTTGGGTGACTATTGTTAACATTGGTAGTGTTGTTAGCTTCTTCTTGCTGGCATGGGAAGGAAGGACACACCAGACAAAAGGCAGCTTATGGGAGGAGGGTGTTTGTTTCAAGTTTACAGTTTTGAGGGGAAGTTTCATTGTGGCAGGGAAAGCATTGCACTGCAGACACTGGACATCACATCCTGTCATATCAGCTGGAAGTGAGCAGAAAGGATGATCTAGCTCTGAACACCAATTGGGCTGGACTAGTAAATCCTCAAGGTCCACTCCATAATTTCACACTTACTCCAATAAGGCTTCACTGCCCAAGTACACTACCAACTGAGCATGGCGTATTAGGCTTACTCACAAACATAGAAAGCACTGGAGACATTTTACATTCCAATTTACAGTTGGTGTTTGCTTTCCTAGGAATGTTTAATTTAATTTTATTTTTTCAAGGTAGGGTCTGACTCTAGCCCATGCTGACCTGCAATTCACTATGTAGTCTCTGGGTGGCCTTAAAATCATTGTGATCATCTTACCTCTACCTTGCAAGTGCTGGGAATAAAGGCATGAACCACTATGCCTTGTGTTAAAATGATTTTTTGTGGGCATTGCTCTGAATCTCTGGAAAAATATGTTACATCATATATATATATATATATATATATATATATATATATATATATATATATATATACATACATATATATATATATAAACATATATATGAATATAAATATAAATTTAATATATATTTAAATTATATATATAAATTTAATATATATTTAAATTATATATATTTAAATTATATATATGTATTTAATATATATATTTATTTAAATTAAAAATATATTTGGTAGGGGTGGCTTACCTGGAATTCACTCAGTAGTCTCTTTTGGCCTTGAACTCAGAGTGAACCTCCTACCTCTGCTTCCGAAGTTCTGGAATTAAAGGCATGTACCATCATGCCCTAAACCCTTAAGTTATAATTATTATACCCTTTCTAATGCAGGTTTTAGTTCTAGGCACTTGTATGTCATAATTGTTTTGTTGCATTCCATACTTTATTCTTAATTGTCATTTTCTACAGGTCAACATATGCGAAGAGCTTTTTCTACTCCTCACCTTTCTAACTATGTCGTTCCACTGTGTACAACAATTGGTAAGTATTTTAGAGATTTCAACCTCATCTCTTGCCAATTTCTATTTAAGTTGCATATTGGGTAGGTACTGCAAGTTCATGTGGTACAATTGTACAGGTTCACTTGTGTGAGAATTTGCTTTTGGTTTTGTATATCTTTGAGATAAATCTGAAAACTTCTAGACACACACCGTTATAGGGCGAGATCTGTCAGTCAGATCCACTGATGATAGTTCTCCTGCAAAGCAGCTCTGAAGGAGTACATTCCAGTTCTTCCATGAATGGGCCTTCAAGGTTTGAATTTTCTCTATGATGGGACTGCTACTGTCTAATGCAACTCTTGGTTTAGAGAGTGGAGGACTGTACAGGTGAGGTTCAGATACCATCAAGCATATTGATCATGAATAATTCTTCCTTCAGTATATAAATATTGGCTATTTTCCAGGATCCAGAAATACATATGATGTACATGGACAGGAGAACTTTTGGCAGTCTTTATGCTTTCATGTTCACAGATGTCACCCCCCTTACCTATATTTTTTGAATATTTTATATCATAGTCTTTGTGACAATATCCTAAAATGTTTGTGATTAGATGCCACATAGGATGAATTTTAACTCACATTGTTTCATGGCTTTGGAATATCACACATTGAGGCTCAGAAATTATCATTATGAGTGATAGGTCACTTACAGTATTTCCTGTTGTCTTTCTTGGCCATTAGCAGAATGCAAAGGGATAAGTTTCTCATTTCTTTGCCGCTTTTTCTTTAGTATCTGGTTTCAATGACTAGGGTGCTGGAATAACTACCTAAGCTCTATTGCACAGCCCTGAAGCATCAAGTGCATTTTAAGTAAAATGTGAATCATAGCACCAAAGACTATTAGTTATTCTCTTGTGTTCCTAGATGTAGCAGATACCTCTACAGAGGTGGAATATATGGACAAGGAAACCCCAATTGAAGTAAGTGAAAAGGTAAAGCTACCTGCTCTTGCTTGAACTAAAAATGTTGCTTAATTTCCAGTTTTTATTTGATTTTGGCATAAAAATATGAAACCAAGCATTATACACACTTAAATATAGCAGATCCTATTTTATGTACTAGTATAAAAACCAATAACAACTGTTCAATTGTTTGAAATGGCATTTGCAAATGGTGGCTTCAGGTTACACACTGTACACTAGGCCTACTCCTACTTGGAAGCATTGTCTTCTCTTGGGATGAAATGTTTTGAATTTATGACCAAAGACAGAGTGAAATAAATTCTCCATGCAGATACTATGGGCTCCCAGTGATGTATCTTATCCGTGTTTGGTAATCCTTTCATTTGAGTGCTTCCTGTATGTCTTCAATATAAAGAAGAGAAATGATACAATGTACCCACAAGTCCCATGACTTAGTTCTTACAATGTCTGTGCTTCTATAATTGCAGATGTGTGCTGATGACGATTTAACTGGTAAGTATTCTAGTATTCCTTTGCAAAGGAAAGCTTGATGTTGGAATACTTACTGAATTCTCTTTGAGGAGAAATAGTAATTCTTGCTTTCTCAAGGATGAAAGGATTGAGGACATGTTGGAGAAGAAAGAGCACTTTCTATTTAAAGAATTATAGTTAATTGTCTAAAGCAGTTGCACTCAGGATAGGTCTACTTGGGCTTGTGTACTTAAAGAATTCTGGGGACTTTTGTGCTAATATGGTTTTGATTTTGAATATACATGTGATAATGTCTGAGGTTATGTTTTCTCAGAAGATACTGGAAATTTTAAACACCATTGCCCTCCACCAGTTTATTAAAAAAAAAAATCTATGGCAAACATCCTATAAATGAACTCTATGTAAATTAGTCATCTAGTCCTGAGTACATTTATGACTAAAGTTTGTTTGATATTACCCTGATATAGAACCTGTGCCCTCATATTTGTATGTGGACAAGTGGAAAGAAGACTTCAGATATGTGGACATATCTGTTCCTCTCTGATTCGCTTTTGTATCTATACCTTGTTAGGGAGACACTCATTCGAGAAGAGAGTCTATAGAGCCTGTTTATTCCTGAAGCACTCCATACTCTATTTCATAAGTCCTATCTATCCCTAGAGTTCCCTGAAATGTCACATAAACTACACAGTAACATGAACGTGTTTCCCCAGACTTTGGCCTAGTTCATCATGTGATGAGTGCCACTATAACTGTTTAACCTCAGTGCATAATTTCAGTGGTGAAAGCAATCAATAGAACAATTATAGTCACCCATGAAAAGTCTTAGGACATGTCTAAAATTGTCTACAAAAATAAAATTCGTTCAATAATTTTGTGCACTTGACAATTTAATTTTAAGGTAACAAAATGCTCAAGTGTTTGTCTATTAAAGACCTCAGAGGAGGAATAAACAAGAACTGTAAGTTGGTTGTCTGCCTGGTTGACATACTGCTTCAGATTTTCTTATGCTTCTGGGGTAAAAGCATCAGGACACAAGCCCTGATGGTTCTCAAATGAATATGGTTATGGTGACTGCCTACTGTGGTCTCTGTACCACTAACTGAGAAGAAACACAGGAAATAGAAAATGAAGAATGGAAGGAAAATTGTGACTATCTTTTTAGGATTTTCAACACGTTTAACTTTTTTATATTTATGAACTTAGGATCACCAGCTAATATGATGGAAAGTTTCATAGTATCATTTCCAAGACCATGAAAAAATTTGTGTTAAGTACTTGGGAATTAATAGAATGGTGTAATGCAGTAGTAACATTGGCAGATCTGATGGTATTGGTCCATATAAAGACCACATGACATTTTCATTGACTTCCAAATGAGAAGTAGAAATGATCAGAGTGTCACCACATCATAGTGTATAGTTAAGACCTTGTATAGACTGACCATCTTATACCACCATAATGTGGACCCTGAGCATAAATACAGAGACTTATTTCTGCCATTAAGGCTTGACCCCTAACAACTGTTTTTCCACAAAATCAGATAGTATAATCAAAGTAGAAACAAATGACCACATTCTTCTGGCTAAGAGTGAAATGTAGTTAGAAATCACTTAGGAAATGTGGAAGGAGGGCAAAGCTGAGTGCACAGGATCCCCATGGAAGCATTCCTCATGACCTGCTCTTGGTCTGCCCCTCCTTTCATTAGAAAAGGTGTGGTTTTTGTTCTGTGTGTCCTTTTGTGTAAACTATATAAATGATATTGAAATGCTTATTTAGACAGCTGATATGTCAGCATGAACACATATCACGCACACAGAAATTGGTGAAGTTTTAGCAATTTTTTCAGCACCTAGAAATGAATTAAAAATCTGTGTTTAAATCTAAATATTTGAATGTTTCTTCCTATGATAATTTAAATTGTAAGTTTATTTCCTGTGCTAACTATGCTAAATCAGGTCTCTCAGCATCATGTGGCATACATAGAATGCTCTCTGGGATTCAAACAAGATCATACAGTGATGTCCTTCATAGAGTGTGACACAATATCTTCTGACTATTCTGATCACAGTGAACCAAAACAGTGTGCAGACAGAGTTCATAAAGACAATAGGACATTGGAAATGGTGGATTATTATCGAATACTTGTACTTTAATGAGAATTCTATATTTGAGGATCATGTAGCAAAACTTTAGTGATATATATGACATAATTTGTTTGCTAGCATGGAGACCATGTCATCACCAAAACTGGCATGGAATTAACTTCCATATCTTGTAAAAATTGACAGCCTATGCCAGCATTCTGAATGCAAGTAGTTTGAAATGCCCTTGGAAATGTCATGAGGACCTTATCAATTCAGATAGTTTTTCAATCATGAGGGAAGGAAGGCAAAAGTCTTCCATTGAATGTCAGTGTGCAGTATATGTCATTGCAGCTCATTATTAGTTTTAATTGTGAGTTAGGGATTTCTGAAGTCCATAGATTCATGAAATTCCATATAATTGGCCTCAAACTCTTGTGACTTCACTCTCTGGGTGCTGGAATCACATGCATGTGTCACCCAATTCAGTTCACTTTGATTATAGCGCATCACTTATACTGCTGGTAACTATAAAGCCAAGGTTTCTATGTGTTCTTCATTCCAACTCCTCTCCCATACTTTTGTAGCCTGGAGGGGAGCCCACAAGTAGCTTAGTCCACACTTGCTAATCATCCCCCTCCTTGTATCTTTGTCCACATAACTAAAGCTCCCAAAGTCATTTATAAGCACCAGTTACAACCATACTGATCATTGCTCTGTATCATCCTAGGTGTCTTGTCAGCACAGACACCAAAGGATCCACAGCACAAGGTAAAGCACCATTTTTTATCTTCTATGGAAATACATCTCTGTGTCTCAGCCAATATGAATAATTCTTGCACAGACATTTGTTACTGGGTGGTGTGGAAATGAATTGAACTCATCTGCAAAGCAATTAATGACTATCTAGGACAATTACTATCACCACATTCTTGTAAGTGTATATTAGAAGGATTTCCCCAAGGAATTATTTTCCTTCTCTTACCAAGGACTTTGTACTGTGTAAAGAGTCTTAAGAAGTCCACTAAGCATGAAAATTATTACCCTTTGTAGTGGTGTCTTTTGTGACAGCTGTTTAGCTATATGGCCATTGATTGAACCCACTGTTCTCCTGTCTGTTTTCCTATGTTATCAAAAGAAATCCAAACCTACATAAATAAAGTGAGTGGGATGTCCTCATTCTCACCTTGTCACCTTTTCTATATTTGCAGGACTCTACGACATTGGAGCCTGGTATGTATTCTAAATTAGTAATAGGTTTGAGAATCATCCTACCATTTCAGTGCCAAGATTTGTGACCTGACTTGCTGACACGAATGAGGGCTGGGTGTGGGAAGCCAATGAGATGAAACAATTCTTTCATGAGGACTGTATGGATATTCAGTGCAAAAGTGAGGTTTGATCTGAATATATTGAAATGTTCTTGGAGATGTCAAGAAGATCTTAACAATTTATATGCCTTTCAAAAATGTGAGGAGAATGATGGGAATCTTCCATTGTGTGATAGTGCACCTTGTACACCATTTCTGCTTCATTGTTCATTTTGTGAAAGGATGTCATGTTTACTGTGAACCTGAGATGGCCTCAAACTCTTGTGGGTCCACCTTCTGAATTCTGGGATTAGAATCATGTGCCACACCACTCAATTTAGCTTGATCATTGCATATTAATTACAGTGAATTTATCATCAAGTCCAAGTGTACTATGAGTGATTACTTCCTGTATGTTTCCCATCCTCCTTCTAGTCAGGAAGTTGTTACATCAGCAGCTCCCACTTTCTATACAGCTCTATACCATCATGTATATATATGGAACACCCTTGAGTGACTCATAAACACTAATTACCAATAAAATAACAGTAGTTTTGTTTCCCTCTAGATGTTATGGCAGTCAAAATTCCAGGAGAATCAGAAAACAATGTAAGAGAACTTTAAAAATAATTACATAGAAATGTAGAAACATGGTTAGTCTATGTGCATTACTCTTAGACAGAAGTATATTCTGGGTTGGGTGCACTTGACTGGCAATCTCCTACCAATTGATTTATTACTCTCTTCTATAGTTAATGTTGTCACATCTATGATAAATGAATGGTACAGTGTTTACCTCACAAATGATATTCCTTCTTGTTCCAAAAATTGTATTTGATTGTGTAAATGTCTGAGTGGTTAAAGGAGCTTGCTTTTAAAGATGGCCAGGACAGCTTTGATGCCCCAGTACCAACATAAATCTAGACTCACACAGTGGTGCATACACTTGTTTTCAGGCCCAAAAGTCCTGGAACCCTAGAGCAGCTATACTATCTCATTCAGACTCTTTGAAACAAATTTTAAAAGAAATTTACAGAAAAGGATTTCGATTTCAATGAAGGTAGAAATGAAGTTGTCATACATACTATATCTGAAATCCACTAGCTTTTTGAAATGGTGGCTTATGTGACAGCTTTGTAGCAATGTCGCCATTGATTAAATGTACTGTGTCTCTGTCTGGTGTGCTATGTTATCACAATATTCCAGACTTAGGTAAAGTATACAGTATGCCCTGAACAAACAGTATTTCTTTTCTATAATTTCAGGATACCAGCAGATCAGAACATGGTATGTACTCTGAATCAAGTCATTTCTTATGGAAGTATCTTACTGTTTCAGTCTTGAGATCCCTGGATCTGAGTTCCTGCTAGGAATGAGGGTTAAGTGTGTGGTATTGAGGTGAAAAGGTTCTGCCCTGATATGTATATTGAATATCTATGGAAAACTGAGGTTGATCCTGTAGGAACCAAAGTTGCATTATGTGTAGGATGGAATAGATTCTCCACTGTCCATATTGACTTTCTTCTGGAAGTTTCTAATGTAGATACATGGAATTTCAGAAATTCCACATGTATCAACTGTGAAGGTGGGCTGGGGAAATGGCTTAACAGTTGAAGCATTCTCCTTCTCAGTCTAAAGAGCTAGATTTGATTCCCAAAGAGGCACATAAGCCAGATGCACAAGGGGCACATGTGTCTAGTTTTCATTTGCAGTGGCTATAGGCCCTGGCATACCTATTCTCTTTTCTCTCTGCCATTTTGTCCTTCTCTATCCAGCACTTAAATAAATAAAATATTTAAACAATAGTGAAGATTCCTATCAGATGATTCTTGTCAGATCCAATCCTGAGGACCCAGGATCAGTTAGGTTGTACCTTCTGCTCAGGAGACTATACATGTCTGAAAGGTATTTGTAAGGACAAGGGAATATGTATGGAGGCTCTTGTACTATCCTTTTTCAACAGCATAATTGTAAGCAGTGCTGTATACCCATTGGATGTGCCTTGCTTCTGGCTCTAAAGATGACCTTTCTTTGAGGGCCTACTCCTACCTGTTTCTACCTCTGCCCAAACTCCAGGCCTTTGGTAATTCTCTTAAAGAACTGTGCCCATGAAGTGTTGTATTAGGTTTTAATCAGTGACCTGCTTACAAGAAATGTAACAGGAACAAGTCTCACATAGCACTGACATGAACCTGGGGATGAGGGCTTAAAGAGTGAGCCAATGGAAAGAGATCTTTTCTCTCTTCCTACCGGGACTTACAGCAGTGCATTAATGTTCCTCTCTCCTCATTGATTCTGGTTAGGAGTGCATGAACAACTATCTAAAATGTACTGGGGAGGGTAAATTTGGCACTCTGTGTTTTCATGGTCACTGATGCCACTCCCCAAACAATTTTATTTTGAATACTCTTGAACCATTGTCTATGAGACATTGAGGATATTTCTTTTAAGAATTTGTATTAGATTCCACTTAGCATGCATTATGACCCAGATGTCTTAATGAATTTAAAATATCATCTTTCTGGTTTTCAAAGGGACTATTGTAAATGATAAGACCCTAGTCCTTTTTCAAGACTGTGTCCTTTTCCACAATAACAGAATGTGAATGGCCCAGGTACTCATTTCTTTGCAGATTCTTTATTGTTGCAGCCACTGAATCTGATATTCAAATCACAGTCATATACCCAGTATGCTCTAAGTAAAACATAAGACTCTCACCTGTGGTTAACAGTTATTCTATTATCTTCCTAGTTGGCGATGTTACTGCTTATGATCAGCCACACACCAATAATGATGAAGACAGTGAGGCCAATGACAAGGTAAGGCAACCTTTCCTTGTCTGAAATAAAAATGTTGCTATCTTCATTTCCTGTTGTAGCTGAACTTGGCCATGAATATATGACACTAAGCATTATAGATATTTACAAGTATTACCATTGTGTTTTCTGAAATGGTAGAATAGGTCCTTTCAGAGTGTTGAGCAAAAGGTCATTTTCAAATGGGGAACTTAGAAATTTACCAATTCACCCTTGATTTCAAAAGTCTTTACAAATACCAGTGCAGGTTACACAATGCATATTGTCCTAACTTCCCTTGTCTGTAGCATTCTTATTTAGATTAAAATTTGAGTTATTTTTACTCAAATGTGGACAGGCCTATTTTATATGTTCCAAAGCAGCACATATATTTTGTCTAAGTAGCCTCCTCTGAAACTTCTATGGTTTGAATAGAGTTAAGGGTATTCCCTGAGGTCAGTGTGGTGGAAGATTCTTATGTCCAGTATGTAGTGTTGATAATACCTTTCAGTCATGAGACCCAGTGTAGACAATGGGAACATACAGATACCTCACATTCACCTTTAGAAAGGAGGACATTCAAGCAAGAATGGGATGTTTCTAATGTAGCTGTGTAACTTAGGGATTTTCAATGAAGGTCAAACAGACAAAGCTGGGCTTTGAAACAGCATAAGTTTCAAATGTACTCTTTTTCACAAAGTACCCAGCACCATATGCCCTGTGGCCGGAAGACATGATAGACTAATCCATTCTTAGACTGGCTGTTCATTTCTCTCCTAGATCCCATTTTCCCAAGTCACTGGGAGAACCAAAGAATGTGGGCAAAGTGAACACAGCTTGATCTGGAACTCAGATTATTTTTTTTCTTCTCTCCATTACAGGTTGGATCAAGGAAGACGACATTGTGTATGTATTCTGAAATCACTTTCTAAAGACATGTTTTAAATAAGAATGATGTAAATATTAGGTTTCCTTTCTTTCTGGTTCACCACTATGATCTCAGCCTTCTGCTAGGAATAAGGGTTGAGAATACAGCCCCAGGATTCAGTGGTGTTCCCTCTATTGTGTTTCAGATTGTGTGTGTGTGTGTGTGTGTGTGTGTATGTGTGTATATATATATATATGTAGTTTTTTTTTCCATTGAGGACATGAATTTTTATCCCAATTATCTAACATAATTTTCTTTATCTTTTTCTTTTTTTCCAAGTAGGGTCTCACTCTAGCCCAGGCTGAGCTAGAATACACTATGGAGTCTCAAGGTGGCCTCAAACTCATGGTGATCCTCCTACCTCTGCCTTCCGAGTGCTGGTATTAAAGGCGTGTGCCAACACACCTGGCTCCAACCTAATTTTCAATGGCAGTTTGTCAAGAAAAAAAATAAATTCCAAATATAGACTCTACCTACATTAACTAGTTCCAACCTCATCAAAAACATGTATGGTAAATTTATTTCCCTGAGCACCCCTTTACAGATGAATAATCCAATGCACAGAAGTAAGTAACAAGGCTCACCAAACTGTGGGCTAAATAAGCCACAAGACAATCTCAAATATGTGGTCCAATATTGCACTTAAAGTATACACCTCTATTTAGTCATCCACGAGATCAGTAGGCACTGTATAAGAGTTCTAGGCTATCAGAGTTGATTATGTCTCAGTTCATAGAGAGCTTATTTTGCATGCAGGAAGCTTATGGGTGAATTCCCAGCATTACAGAAACAAAATCTATGCATACCAGGGATACTCCAGTTTACAAAGATCTCAAACCCAATCATGATTGCCTCACTGGTCATGAGAGAGGCTGGGCATGGTGACGCATGAATTTAATCCCAGCACTCATGGGTGGGGCAGAGGCAGGAGAATCAGCATTTGTGGCCAGCCTGAAACTGATATGAATTCCATGACAACATGACCTAGAGTGAGACCCTACCAAAAAAAAAAAAAAAATCTGAGATAGCATTCACCTGTAGATATCACAAGTGAATTATATAAAATCCCACATTCTTCTGGTTAGATCATGGTTTCTGAACATGAGAGTGTCCACTTGAAAATGGCGAGTGTGTGTCATAATTACATTTCTAATAAGCATGGTTCATTATAGCTAGAACTGTTGAAGTACTTTAACTAATTGACCAGCATTATAAGGAGTCCAAATAGCAACAGAGCTTAGTGATAGTGTCCACTCAGAATGGCAGACAACAATTCTTTATCAGGGTCAATCATTCTGTTGGTAGTAAATTTATGAAGGTGAGCTGGACTCTGCTCAAAAGGTACTTTTTCTGAATGATATTGTGCATGCTGACAGGGAAATGAAATCACAAGGATCTAATCCATCCTGTGGATTTGTATCAACAGCATTGAAAAGTGAGGATGTATATCATTTTTTTTTTCAGAAGGCTTCATCATTAGGATGTGTCTGTGTGTGCAGGCCTTGGCTATGGAAGACCTTGGTAGGAGTAGTTCATATAGGCTACGAATACAGTGTGCATGAACAGAGCATGCATGAATCCCTGGATTCAATTCCTAGTACTGAACAAAAGCAGACATGGTTGAGTACTCCTGTCATCCTACACCTCAGGAAGAAAGAGCAATAGGATCAGATATTAAAAGTTCTCGTCAGCTACATTAAAAAATTTTCTTTATTATATTTTTATTAGTTATGTACATAGTCTGTAGACAGTCATGTTGTTACCATAGTTAGCATCGTCCTTTCATTCCCCCACTGCTGGGACCTTCCTTGTTGGGGAATGTGGATCATGCATTGTGGGGTTAGCCATCAGTTATGGGTAAGATGTATTGTCTCTGTGCATAATGTCTCAACATGTGGCTTTAAGAATCTGTCCACCCCCTCTTCCACAAATTTCTCTGAGCCATGTTGGATTCATTTTAGATCTACTTCAGTCATGAGGTTTTGGGAGCCTCTGTGTGTGGATATCTGGTTTCATAGGAGTTGAGTGTTCTCTGTGTCTATCTCCTTCACCCTTGTGCTGGTACTAGGTCCACCAAGAAAGCAACACTCTTACTCATTTCTTCAGTTACTTTGGTTTCATCTGGGGGCCTGGTGTGGTGTGATGTGTTGATTTTCTCCTCAGTATGTGTCAATCTGAAAAAGAGAAGGAAATTCTCCAATGGCAAATGGATTAACCATCATTATTTTACAGATAATTTAATAGGTATAGGCCCTCTGGTAGCCCATGATTTGTGCAATTGTGATAAAGTAGAGTATACTACTTTGGGGATATGGTTCTGACTTTTTTTTCCAGCTCAAGTTATGGGTTCCATTCCACTGAGCAGTTCAGTTAACCAAATCAAGAGCAGTTGGTTACCCACCATGGGTGTGCCACTACTGCACTTATATGCACATCATGTCAGGTTGTTTGTTGCTGAGTAGATTGGACAAATTTTGGTCATTTCCCTTAGTCACTTATGTAATACCTTCTGTCACTAGACACACTGTCTGGAGACTGACTGTCTGCCAGATTCCAGCCAGGTCACTCCATGTTCCATACCAACAGCATATGGTGTCTTCAGCAGTAGGGTCTTTCCACTAACCTTTGGTAGGTCATCAAGTACTCTGATGGAAGTCTTTCTTACTTTGGGAAACCTTGTAGTTCTCTCTGACCAACAGCTAATTGTAGATGTTAGCCACATAGTGGTACTTGGAGTTACCCAAGGAAAAGAAGGAAGAAATATTTAGGTAATATAAATGAGATAGAGATAGAGAGGAGAGAGAGAAATAGGAGAAGATTAAGGCACAAAACTGGACCCAAATGGCAATGGTACTATAAAATTGTACATTCTAAAAGATAGACTAACTGTTTGAACCTTCATCAGGTCCTTAGAAGGAACAAATGAATTATAGAGCCCTGTAGAGAGTATGATGAAGACTAATGTTAATTCATTTTTTTTAAATTTGTTTTTGTTCATTTTTTATTTATTTATTTGAGAGCGACAGACACAGAGAGAAAGACAGATGGAGGGAGAGAGAGAGAATGGGCGCACCAGGGCTTCCAGCCTCTGCAAACGAACTCCAGATGCGTGCGCCCCCTTGTGCATCTGGCTAACGTGGGACCTGGGGAACTGAGCCTCGAACTGGGGTCCTTAGGCTTCACAGGAAGCGCTTAACCGCTAAGCCATCTCTCCAGCCTAATTCATTTTTATTATTAGATATGGACGTATTTTGTATGTAAACATCACCTGTTGGTACCGATCTTTCCCTTCTCCATTCTCCTTTTCTGAAAAGGCCTTTCTAGTTAGGAATACAGATCCACTCCATGGGGATTGCGGGTACTATATTGTGGGGGAGGACAGAGGCAATGTGTCTGTGCACAGCATCCCTTTCACAATCTTTCCATCCCTCTTCCACAAGATTCTCTGAGCCTGGCTGGGAGCATTTTAAGTCTACTTTAGTGATGGGCACTTAGGAGCATCTGGTTTGATAGATGTTGAGTGTCCTCAGTATCTTTCTCCATCACCCTTGTACTGATATCAGTGTAAGTAAGAGAGCAGCACTCTTGCTCATTTCCCCAATTCCTCTGTGGTTTCAGCTGGGGCCAGGGTAGAGTGTGTTGGGTTGTTTATCTTCTCAGGTCTAGTTTCCATCAGAAATATAGAAGCAGATTCTTGAACAGAGATTGAAGTCAGAACCAGTTAAGTGGAATAACCATTATTAACTTAGAAAGCATTAAAAGGGGTTAGACACTCATATATTCATTCATTGGCTTAAGCAGATTATGTACTGTGGGCCTTGAAGGAGTAAGCCCTTCAAGTATGTGCATCTCATCTAGGTCAAATTGTGGCTGTAAGACACTTAACACTATGTCTTTTGATTCTTTTGATAGTCATGGGATCAGCTCTGATAGTCACTATGTCTGCATGCCTGAGGTCTCTTGGTCCCATGTCTGGCCAGGCTCTGCAGTGTGCTGGCCTTATGTTTACTGTGACAGTGGGAAAAATAAATGTATCTTGCTCAGTAGCATTTGGTAGCTCTGTGGGTATCTGGCCTTGTTTCATTTGCATTAATTATGTGTATTTTATACTTTTAAAGAACTCATGTTTTCTAATTTCTGAAGTTTGAATGACTCTGTGATTTACCATTCCTTTATTAAATCTTTAAATTTTAATTATTATACTAGTTTAATGCATTAATGCTCCATGCTATACACTTCTGTTTCAACATTGTTTATGTTGCACTCCACACTTAATTCGAAATTCTTACTTTATTCAGGTGATTATATTCGCAGAACTTCTTCAGCTCCACACTGTTCTGACAGATTCTTTACTTTGTATACTTCAAATGGTAAGTGTTTTGGAGGTTTAAGGATCATTTTGTAGATTTCTAATTAACTCACATAATGGTCTAGTACTAAATGTTGATGTGGTGGAATTGTACCAGTCCATTTGCATGAGTTTTTTTGTTGTTGCATTGCTTTGAGATAGCTCTGAATACTTACAGATGTAAACAGTTATCTATCAGTCAGATAGAGAATGATCGTTTGGAAAGCAGTTCTGAAGGAGTACATTAGAATTCTCTCATGCACATGTCTTCAAGGTTTACATCTTCTCCATGATGGGACTGCAACAGTCTTGTTCAACTGTGACCTAGAGAGTAGAGGGTGGGGCAGGAGACATTAAGATTCCATGAAGCATCTTGATCATGAAAAATGCTTCCTGCAGTATAGAAGAGTTGGTTATTTTCTAGTATCCCAAATACCTATGATGTATTTAGGAAGGGAGAATGTTTTGTAGTCTTTACGTTTTCAAAATCACAGATGTCACCCCATTAACTATATTGTTTGGATACTTTAAATCATAGTGTTTGTGACAATATTTTAAAATTTTGTGATTAGATGCCACACAGTATGAATTATAGCTCAGATTGTTTCATGGCTTTAGAATATCATACATTCAGGCTCAAAAGTGATCATTATGATTGAATAGGACACTTACACTATTTCCTGTTGTCTTTCTTTGCCATTAGCAGAATGCCAAGAGACAAACTACTTATACTTTTGTAGCTTCTTGTTTAGTGTCTGATATCACTGATGAGGCTGCCAGAGTAACTACTCAATTTAAGTTGTATTGCACAGTCATGAAGCTCCAAGTGTATTCTTTTTTTAAAAATTTTTATTAACATTTTCCATGATTACAAAATATATCCCATGGTTCCAAGTGTATTCTAAGTAAAACATGAGCCATAGCCCCAAAGACCAAAGTTATTCTGTTGTTTTCATAGGTGTAGCAGACAGTTCTGCAGATGTGGAATATATGGACAAGGAAACCCCACTTGAAGTGAGTGAAAATGTAAAGGGACCTGCTTTTGCCTGAAATAACAATGTTGCTTAATTTCCTGTTTTTGTTGATGTTGGTATGAACATATGATACCAAGCATTATAGATAGTCAAATATAGCAGATCCTATTTTCTGGAATAGTAGAATAATCAATACCAACTCTTGTCTTATGTGAAAGGACATTTGGGGGCTGGAGAGATGGCTTAGTGGTTAAGCGCTTGCCTGTGAAGCCTAAGGACCCTGGTTCAAGGCTCGGTTCCCCAGGTCCCACGTTAGCCAGATGCACAAGGGGGCGCATGCATCTGGAGTTCGTTTGCAGAGGCTGGAAGCCCTGGCGCGCCCATTCTCTCTCAATCCCTCTACCTGTCTTTCTCTCTGTGTCTGTCACTCTCAAATAAATAAATAAATAAAAAATTTAAAAAAAAAAAGGACATTTGGACATGGTGGCATCAGGGTATACACAAGGCCTCCTCCTACTTGGAAGCAGTGTCTTCTCCTGGGATGAAGTATATTGAATTCATTACCAAAAGAAAGATATAGATATGTTCCCCATGCATAGATCATGGGTTCACAATGATACATCTTATCTTTTTTTGAAAGCCCTTTACTTTTCAATGTTTCTAATATGTCTTCACTATAAGGAAGAGAAATAATACCATGTGCTCACAGGTCCCATGATTTAGTTCTTACAATATCTTTGTTTGTATAATTGCAGATACGTGCTGATGAAAATTCAACTGGTAAGTATTGTAGAAATTTTTGGTGAAGGAAAATTTCATATTTGGAATATTTACTGAATTCTCTATGAAGAGTAACTGTAATACTCACTTTCTTGAGGGTGAAAGTATTGAGGATGTTTTGGAGAAAAAAAAGCACTTTCTAGTTCACAAATTCTGGCCAAGTGTCTGGAAGTAGTTGTTGCACTCACAGTACATTTACTTGGGGTTGTGTACTTGAAGAATGCTGGGACCGTGTGCTAATATGGCTTTTGGTTTTGAATATATGTGTGATTATGTCTGAGGTTATGTTTTCTCAGAAGTTATTTGAGGTTTTAAACACAATTGTCCTCATCCAGGTCCTTAAACAAATCTATGGCAAACATACTTTAAATGATGTCTATGTAAATTATTCATCCAGCCCTCAGTACATTATGGGCTGAAATTGATTTGATGTCACCTCTGATACTGTACCTAAGCTTTCATATTTTTATGTGGACAAGTGAAAACATGACTCCAGATATGTGGACCTATCTGTTCCCCTCTGATTTGCAGTTGTACTTATGCCTTGTCATGGAGACAGTAGCCTGAGAACTGAAAGTCTATATTCCTGAAGTACTGCAGGCTCTACTTCATAGGCCCTATCTATCCACAGAGTTCCCTCCATTGTCACATAAACTATACAAGTAACATGAAGGTGTTTCCACAGACTTTGGCATAGTTGTACATGTAAGGAGCAGAAATGTAACTTGTTGAATCAGTGAATAGGTTTGATGGTGAGTGCAATTGGTAGGACAACATGCATTCCCTATGAAAATTCTTAGGACACCTCTTAGAAACTGACCACAAACATAAAATTAGTTCAATAATTTTGTGCACTTGATAATTAACCTTAAGATAACAAAATACTTAAGTGTTTGCCTATTAAGGACTTTAAGAGGAGGAATAAACAAAGGCTGAAAGTGGGTTGTCTGCCTGGTTGTCATACTGGTTCAGATTCTGTTATGCTTCTGGGTAAGGGTACCAGGACCCAAACCCTGCCACTCCCCATATGAACATGGCTATCATATCTGTCTAGTGTAGTCTCTGCAGCCACTAACTCAACAGAAACACAGGGCATGGGAAATGAAGAATGGAAGGAAAGTTCTGATTATGTTTTTTAGTATTTTGAACACTTTTGTCACTTTTCTTTTATATTCATGAACTTAGGATCAGCAGGTAATATAATGGAGAGTTTCCTTGTTTCATTTCCAGGACCCTGCAAACATTTTGTTGAAAGTTCTATGGTTATTATGTAGAATGGTGAAATGCAGTACTAACATAGGCAGATCTTATGGTTTTGGTCCATGTAAAGACCACATGATATTTTCATTGACTTCCAAATGAGAAGAAATTACCAGAGTGTCACTGGATCATTGTATGTAGTTAAGGCCTTGTGTAGATTGACCATCTTATACCACTATAATGTGGACTCTAAGCATAAATACAAAGATTTACTTCCACCCTCATGGCTTGATCCTCTGTCCACACTTCTTCCACAAAGGAACATAGTAGAATCCAATTAGAAAGAAATGACAGACTTTGTCTGGCAAAGAGTCAGTTATAGTTGATAATCAACTAGCAAATCTGCAGGGAGGGCAATGTTGAGCTCAATCAATATAGCCCAGGGAAGAATTCCAACTGACTGCTTCTTCATCTGACCCCTGCATTCATTAGTAAGTGGTTTGATTACCATTCTGTGTGTCCTTTTGTGTAAACCATATAAATGATCTAAAGATGCTTATTTAGACATTTAAAAATCATCATGAACATATGTCAAACAAACTAAAACCTGTAATAATTTAGTAAATTGTTCTCTGCCTAGAAATAAATAAGACATCTGAGGTTGCCTTACTTATTTCTAGGTTGATGTTCAATGATCCAGTATTGCCTCTCATGTGGGCAAGACAGTGATCCACTCTCTATTGACCTTCTGTAATAGTCAGTAATAAAGTAATAAATAGTCAGTAATCAATGAAAGGAGTGAATATGGATCTAAATGATCATTTGTAGTGAGATCCAATGACAGAGAGTCCCAGGAATGGTCTGGTTATGCCTTCTCCTCGGGCAAGAGAGAGTATCTAAAAGATATCAGGGAAAATAATGAAATATGTGCAGGGGCTTTATGCCTTTACCTTCTCAGAGACATCATTGAAACAGTGCTATCTGCAAGCTGAGGATGCCCTTGTTTGGGCTACTATTTAAAGATAGTTGTTTTCAAAAGACCTATTCTTCCTGCTCCAGACATGGAAAAACCCCAAGCCTTTGGTATTTCATCACTGTAATTGTGCCCATGATATGTTGTATTGAGGTGTGAGCCTTGACCTCTGATACAAGGAATGCATTTGGTCACAGCTCACACATGGCCCTGACATGAACCTGGAGATAAGTTATTATTGTGTGTGATTTAAACTCTGAGTCTCAGACCCCCACGGATCCTATTCCTTAGCCAAAAAGTGCAATCTTTACAGTCCTGGCTTGTGATTTTTTTTTGGGGGGGGGTGAGGTAGGGTCTCACTCTGGCTGACGCTGACCTGGAGTTCACTATGTAGCCTCAGGGTGGCCTCGAACTCACGGCGATCCTCCTACCTCTGCCTCCCGAGTGCTGGGATTAAAGGCGTGCGCCACCACGCCCGGCCTGCCTTGTGATTTTTAGTGTATGTGTGATTCTGTGTGAGGTTATGAATTCTCAGAAAATATTTATGGCTTACAATGGAATTACCCACAACCAGTTCCTAACACAAATCCACAACAAATGCATCATTTACATCAATTTGGATTAACTCATGCTATTAACTAAGTTATTCCTAGAATAGGACAAAAAGAAACATTGTGGGCTTCCAAATTCATATGTGGTTAACTGGAATTTTTCTGTGTACCACTGGTTCCCCTCAGATTCTCAAGTATATCTTGGGATTTGTCATGAAATCAGTGAATGAAGAGCTGAAAGACTACAGTGCCTGAGTCACCCTGAAGTACTCCAGACTAGTTCATAGGTCTGACCCATCCTTGGCATTTCCTCAGTTTTCAAACAAGCTATATAAATAATAAGAAGGTTTTCCCACAAATATTGGCATAGTCATTTATTTTAAAAGCACAAATATACTCTGTTTCAGCTCAGTGTAGACGTCCTGCATGGAAGAAGCAATTGGTGATACAATGTAATTGGTAATACAATCACTTATTCCAGTCATAGGGCCATGTCTTGAGAACTGGCCTCAAATATTAAAAGTAGTGAAATATTAGTATTCATGATAATTCCACTTGTTCTCTAATTTTGGAATTAAGATAAACTCAAAGTGTGTTGTCATCTGGTTTGCCATCATGCTACACATTCTGTTGTTTTTATGGCATGAGATCATGAAGACCTGATCTGAGTCACTGCCCCATGATGAGCTCTGTCAATGGTGACTAGCTAGTGTGCTCTCTGTAGCTAATAATTCATCAGAAATCCAGGACATGGAAAAAGAAGGATGGGTAGAAATTGATTGTTAGTGTTTTCACTTCTTTTGTAATTTTTGTTATTTCTGATTGTGGGATCATCAGTCAGAATAGTAGCATTTTTGCCTTGAATTAGTACCAGGTCTCTGACCCAAGCTTGCATTACACGCTTTGGGAAGTAAGAATGAATGAATACAGTAGTAACAGGTGTGTCTAATGGTTTGGGTCCATGTAAAGTAAATGGCAGCACTTTAATTCACTTCTAAGTGTGTAGAAGAAATGACCAGGTTCTGCCATCGAATCATACTAAACAGTAAAGCTTGCACATATTGACCATCTTTGGTCTGTGCATATATGTATGTATTTATGTATTCGTGTATGTGTGTATATATGTATATAGATAGATGGATATATACATGGATATATATATATCTCCATATATATATAATATATTGTATATAACTTCAAGTATATAATCAATATTACCCACCTCTATAAGGTCTGGGCTTGTGTCTCTTTAATATCCTTCCAAACATGAAAATTAGAGAAATAATTCAATACACTTGATAACTTCACACTGAGCCAAAAGGAAAAGGTCTAACTATGCTTATTAAAACCTTATAGGAGTGACAAATAAGCCTCATTGTTCTCTAGTGTACCGTATCCAGGATAAAATCATATGCACCGAGTGATGAATACAGAATTTGTATTCATGAATATCAGAAGGCTCAACTAGGTTTAACAGATGTGAAGACACTAGTGTCATTCCACTGGGATTTAGGATTGTCTGAAGAAGTGATAAAACACTGACATTTATCATAACATGCTACAAAGGATTGATCCCATTGGAGAAGGGTTGTTTCACATTGTCTTAGGCTCCTATTACTAAGAAAGTAAAAAATACTGCTCAATTCTCTTAGAGCTTCTCCTGGTCTTTTTTTTTTTTTTTCTGTCAGAAGCCAACAATTGTTATTAGTGAGGTACACCCGTGAATTCTCATAGTATAATTAAGCACTTGACCTTTCACCATATTAAGCAAAGAGCCTTGATTCAGTAATAAGTGCACCATCAGCTGAAAGTTACTTTGTTCCCTTGTAGTTGATCCAAAGGAGGAGGAAATTAGTCCATCCATGACAGAACATAGAGAGACACATTTTGTTCAGGTAATATATTTCTTTCTTTTGCAGAGCTATAAAGGATACTTTCATGATTCCTTAATTTTTGGTAGATATTAAATGAACTCTGAGGTCAATTATATACACTACTGCTAGTGGAGTTTTTGCCTAGGAAAGGGAGGAAATGGAATTTTACCAACTCTCCCCTGATTTCAAGAGGAAATACCAGTGAAGGTGGCTCACTGCATTATTCTGACATCTTCCTTTGCCTAGAGCAATTGTTTATATTGAGATTAAAATTTGAGTTATTTTTACTCAAATGTGGACAGACTTGTGATGTATGGTCAAAAAAGTATATGTGGGAAAAAAAAAGTCTATTTGTTTTTTCTAAGTACCCTCTTCTGATACTTCTGAGGGCTTCTATGTTTAGAATAGAGTTTAGGATGTCCCCTGAGTTCTGTGTGGTGGAAGAGTCTTATGTCCACTGTTGTGATATTGATAATACCTGTCAGTGATGAGGCCTGGTATAGGCAATGGGACCATAGAGACCCCTCACCCTCCCCTTTAGAAAGGAGGAAGGTCACCCAATAACAGGCTGTTTCTAAGTTTCTCTATCATGTAGCTTTGTGTAGTAGGGGCTCTCAATGAAAGCCAGACAGACAGAACTGGTCTTTGAAACAGCTTAAGTGTCTTAAGTACTCTCTTTCACAACATTCCCAGCATCACATGTCTTTTGACAGCAAGACAGAAGAGACTAAGACAGTATTGGACCTATTATTCTTTTCTATCCTGGATCCCATTTTCCCAAGTCATAAGTTTCAAGAGTACTCTTTTTCACAAAGTACTCCACATCACATACCTTTTGCTTCAAGACAAAGAGACTAATACAGTCTTGGACTGGATGTTCTTTTCTATACTGGATCCCATTTTCCTATGTCACTGGGAGAACCAAAGAATCTGATCAAATAGAACCCAGCTTGATACGAAACTTAGATTATTTTTTCCTCTCTACATTACAGGTTGGCTCATGGAAGACAGGATTGCGTATGTATTCTGAATTCTTTTTCAGAAGACATGTTTTAATTAAGAATGGTATAAATATTGGTTTTTTCATCTGGTTCACCACTGAGATCTGTGCCTTCTGCTGGGAAGGAGAATTGAGGATTTAGCCCCTGGATTCAGCAGTCTTCCCTTTACTTTCTTTTGATTTTGTGAATAACTGCATGTCTATATATAGGTCTTTTTTTTCTTGAGGTCATTAATTTCTTTTTAAATTTTGGTTTTCCGAGAAAGGTTCTCACTCTAACTCAGGTCATCCTGGAATTTACTATGTCATCTCAGAGTGGTCTCAAACTCACAGCAATCCTTCTATCCCTGCCTCCTGAGTGCTGGGATTAAAGGCATGTGCCACCATGCCTGGGACATAAATTTTTATCCCAATTTCCCAGCCTAATTTTCAATGGCAGCTTCTAAAGGAAAAAAAGTATATTTACAACACAGAGTCTGCATACATGATCTAGTTCCAGCCTCATCAAATACATGCATGGTAGCTTTATATCCCTGTGTACCCCTCCATGGATGAATAAACCAAGACACAGAAGTAATTGTCCAGGTTCAGCAACTGTGGAGTGCAAAAGCCACAAGATATTCCCAAATATGTGGTCTAATTTTGCTTTTAAAGGTCTACCTCTATTCCCTTAGCTCAGTAGGTCCTGTGTAAGAGTTATGGACTACCAGTGTTGGTTATATAGCTCAATTGGTAGAGAGCTTTTCTTGCATGCAAGAATCCTATTGTTCAATTCCCAAATTGATGTATAGAAAAAAAAATCAAATTGTTCTATGCATGCCAGGGATATTGCAATTAACAAAGATCCCAAACACTATCATGACCGCCAAAATGGTCATGAAAGAGGTTGGGCATGGTGGCATATTTATTTTATCCCAGCACACAGGCTGGCAGCAGAGTTAGGAGGATCACTATGAGTGGAGGCCAGCCTGTGACTTCACAGTGAATTCCAGGTCAACATGAGCCAAAGCAAGAGAACCTACCTCAAAATAATAATAATAATAATAATAATAATAATAATAATAATAAATAGCCATCCACAAAGGAAAAAGAAGCTGAGATGGCATTCACCTGCAGACATTTACAGGAAAATGATACAACATCCCAGAATATTCCAGTCAAATCATGGTTTCTGAAAATGAGGGCCATCCCCCATGAAATGTGTGGGTGTGTAACATAATTGATTGTTATTAGGCATGTGTCATTGTGGCTAGAACTTTTGATGTACTTTAGCCAATTGTCCAGCATGATTAGGTAACAGAGTTTAGAGATAGTGTCCACTCAGAACGCCAGTCAAGGGGCTGGAAAGATGGCTTAATGGTTAAGCGCTTGCCTGTGAAGCCTAAGGACCCTGGTTCAAGGCTCAATTCCCCAGGACCCACGTTAGCCAGATGCACAGGGGGGCTCATGCATCTGGAGTTTCTTTGCAGTGGCTGGAAGCCCTGACATGCCCATTCTCTCTCTCTCTCTTTCTGCCACTCTCAAATAAATAAATAAAAATGAACAGAATGCCAGTCAACAATTGTTAGTCAGGGTCAATCATTCCTTTGGTTGCACACTAATGCAGGAAGCTGGACTCTACTCAAAAAGTACGTTTCTCAGACTGATAATGTGCAGGTTGACAGTGAAATGGAAGCATACAGAGCCAACCCATTGTGTGTATTTGTCTCAAAAGCATGGAAAAGTGTGACTGAATATCAATTTCTTCAGAGTGCTTCATCATTAGGGTGTACCTGTTTATGCAGGCCTTGCAATGTAGGACCTTGGTAAGAGAAGTAAGAATCAAGTTTAAATGAAGACAGCATTCACGAATCTGGATTCAAATCCTAGTACTTACCAAAAGCAGACAATCCTACACCTCAGGAGGAAAAGGAAATAGGATCAGAAATTCAAGGTTATCACCAGCTACATTGATACAATATTACATTTGCTACAACTGGTAAACACAAACACATTGATACTTTCTAGCCTGGCTCAGCACTTTATATTGCTTCATTCCTTGGGATGGATATTCGGGAAATTTGTATATTCACATGCTCGTTTTTCAGCATCACAATATTAGTCCTCTTTAGGCAAGCCCAATAGATGGCCTATTTTGAAATAAGAAAGTCAGTGACAGAGAGAGAGACAGAGGAAGAAAGAGAAGAAGAGAGTTGGTGTCCCATGGGCTGAGCCACTGCCATTGAACTCCTGATGCATGTGGCCGCTGTGTGCATATATGACCTTTTGTCGCTGTGCATCTAGCTTATGTGGGACTGGGGGAGTCTAATATGAGTTCTTATGCTTCACAGGCAAGTGCCTTAACTGCTATGCCATCCAGCCAGCCAGCCGTCAGTCTTTTTTTAACCATACACACCCAGTATTCTTCAATAACTAATCTTTATCAAGTTGCTCAGAAGCCTTGGATACACTTTATATTTTTTTGTTTTTATAATGTCATCCAGTGGAAATCAGAGTCCAGCTTTTCCATGCTGCTCTGTTTTACTAACCCATATATATTTAAGATTCTGCCTTTCTCATTAATTAGTGCACATGATGTGAAAGGTGTCTGACTATTAACTTCTGCAAGGAAATCACGTTTAATTCCAATGTGTGTGACTATAGTTAACATTGGTATTGCTGTTAGCTTCTTCTTGCTGGCATGGGGAGTGGGACATACCTGACAAAAAGCAGCACATGGGAGGAGGGTGTTTGTTTCAAGTTTGCAGTTTTGAGGGGAAGTTTCATCATGGCAGGAAAAGCATCACACAGCAGACACTAGGCATCACATCCTGTCATATCTTCTGGAAGAGAGCAGAAAGAACAAGCTAGCTCTGAACACCAATTTGGCTGGAATAGTAAATCCTTAAGGTCCACTCTATAGTTTCACACTTTGTCCACTAAGACCTCATGGGCCAAAGACTCCAACAGCTGAGCATGGAATATGAGGCCTCATCATAAACATGGGAGACTCTGGGGACATTTTAAATTCCTATTCACATTTAGTGGTTGCTTTTGCAGGAATTTTTTGTTTGTTTGTTTGTTTTTCAAGGTAGTATCTGTCACTAGCTCAGGCTGACCTGGAATTCACTATGTATTCTCTGGGTGGCGTTAAATTCATTGTGATCCTCCTACCTCTACCTCAAAAGTGCTGGGAATAAAGGCAGGCACCACTATGCCTAGTCCTAAGTTGATTTTCTGTGGACATAGCTCTTCATCTCTCCTGGAAAAATGTTACATCATTGGCATTACATTCCATAGTACAAGTATGTTTACTTTTATAAACAATTAAATTTATAAATATTTAAATAAAACAATTGGCAGGGCTGGGAGTTCCATATAGGGTGTCCTTGCTTAAGCTTACCTGGAATTCACTCAGTGGTCTCAGGTGGGCTTGAACTCACAGTGAATCTCCTACCTCTGCCCCCAAGTACTTGGATTGAAGGCATGTACCACCATGCACTAAACCTCTAAATGATAATTATTATATCCTTTGTAATGCACATTTTAGTTCTAAACACTTGTGTATCAGCATTGTTTTGTTGCATTCCACACAGAATTATAAATTGTCATTTTCTTCAGGTCAACATATGCGCAGAGCTTTTTCCACTCCTCACTTTTCTAACTATGTTTTTCCACTGTGTACTACAATTGGTAAGTATTTTGGAGATTTCAACCTCATCTCTTGTCAATTTCTAATTAAGTTGCCTATTGGTCTGATACTATAAGTTCATGTGGTAGAATTGTACAGGTCCACTTGTGTGAGAATTTTTTTGTTTTTGTATATCTTTGAGGTAACTCTGAAAACTTCCAGACATACACAGTTATGTGGGGAGATCTGTGAGTGAGATCCCTTAATAATAGTTATCCTGGAAAGCATCTCTGAAGGAGAACATTCCAGTTCTCTCATGCACGCGTCTTCAAGATTTGAATTTTCTCCATGATGGGACTGCTACTGTCTAATCCAACTCTGGAACTAGAGAGTGGAGGACTGTGCAGGAGAGGTTACAATACTATCAAGCATCTTGATCATGAATAATCCTTCCTTCTGTATATAAGTATTGGTTATTTTCTAGGATCCCCAAGTACATATGATGGATTGTGGATGGGAGGGTTTTTAGCAGTCTTTATGTTTTCATGTTTACAGATGTCACCCACTTCACTGTATTTTTTGAATACTCTTAGCTCATAGTCTTTGTGACAATACCCTAAAGTGTTTGTGATTAGATGCCACATGGCAATAATTTTGACTGACACTTTTTCATGGCTTTGGAATATCACCCATTGAGGATCAAAAGTGATCATTATGGGTGATAGGACACTTACGCCATTTCCTGTTGTCTTTCTTTATCATTAGCAGAATGTCAAAGGATAAGTTTCTTATTTCCTTGCTGCTCCTTGTTTAGTATCTGATTTCAATGATGAGGCTGCGAGAATAACTATCTAGGCTCTATTACACAGGCCTGAAGTTTCAAGTGTATTCTAAGTAAAACATGAGTCATAGCACCAAAGACTATCTGTTACTCCATTTTGTTCCTAGATGTAGCAGATGCCTCTACAGAGGCAGAATATATGGACAAGGAAACCCCAATTGAAGTGAGTGAAAAGGTAAAGCTACCTGCTGTTGCCTGAGCTAACAATGTTGCTTAATTTCCTGTTTATAGTTGAGATTGTCATAAAAATATGAAATTAGGCATTATAGATACTCAAATATATCAGATCCTATTTTCTGGGATAGTAGAATAATTAATACCAACTATTCAATTGTGTGAAATGACATTTGTAAATGGTGGCTTCAGGTTCTACACTGTACACTAGGCCTACTCCTACTTGGAAGCAGTTTCTTCTCCTGGGATGAAGTATTTTGAATTCATGACCTAAAGACAGATAGAAATAAATTTTCCAGGCAGACATCATGGGCTCCCAGTGATGTATCTTATCATTGTTTGGTAACCCTTTCATTTTGATTGCTTCCTATATGTCTTCAGTATAAGGAAAGGAAATGATATCATGTGCCCACAAATCCCATGACTTAGTTCTTACAACATCTGTGCTTCTATAATTGCAGATATATGCTGATGAAAATGTAACTGGTAAGTATTCTAGAATACCTTTGCAAGGCAAAACTCGATGTTGGAATACTTACTGAATTCTCTTTGAGGAGCGATGGTACTTCTTGGTTTCTGGAGCCTGAGAGGATTGAGGATGTTTGTGAGGGGAAAAAAAGAACACTTTCTAGTTCAATAGTTATAGTTAATTATCTGAAGCAGTTGCACTCACATTAGGTTTACTTTGGCTTGTGTACGTGAAGAATGCTGGGGCCTTGTGAGCTAATACAGCTTTTGATTTGAATATGATTGATTCTGTGTGAGGTTGTGTTTTCTCAGAAGATATTGGAAGTTTTAAACACTTTTGCTCTCAACCATTTCCTTAAACGAATCTATGGAAAATATACTTTAAATGAATTATATTTAAATTATTCATCCTGTCCTCAGTACACTTATGGCTAAAGTTGGTTTGATATCACCCTGATAGAGAAGCTGAACTCTCTTATTTGTATGTGGACAAGTGGAAAGAAGACTCCAGACAATAGGACATACCTGTTCCTGATTTACAATTGTACTTATGACTTGTCAGGGAGACACTTACCTGAGAGCAGAGAGTCTATAGAGCTTGTGTATTCCTGAAGTAGTCCAGCCTCTACTTCATAGATCCAATCTATCCCTAGAGTTTCCTTAGTTGTCAAATTAACTATACAAGTAATGTGATGTTGTTTCCACTGACTTTGGCATAGTTGTTCATGTGACTAGCACAAATATAACTTGTTTAAGCTCATTGCATAAGTTTAGTGGTGAAAGCTATCAATAGGACAAAAATAGATAGGACAGTCGGGCTTGGTGGCACACGCCTTTAATCCCAGCACTCAGGAGGCAGAGGTAGGAGGATCGCTGCAAGTTTGAGGCCACCATGAGACTCCATAGTGAATTCCAGATTAGTCTGGGCCATAGTGAGACCCTACCTCGAAAAACCAAAAATATATATATATGTATGTATATAGGACAATAATAGTTACCTCTGAAAAGTCTTAGGACATGTCTTAAAAATTGTCTACAAACATAAAATTAGTTCAATATTTTTGTGCACTAGACAATTTAACTTTAGGACAACAAAATGCTCAAGTGTTTGTATATTAAAGAACTTAGAGCAGGAGTAAACAAGAACTGTTAGTTAGTTGTCTGCCTGATTGCCATACTGCTTCAGATTTTCTTATGCTTCTGGGTTAAAAGCATCAGGACACAAACCCTAACAGTTCCCTAATGAATATGGCTATGGTGACTCTCTACTGTGATCTCTGTACCACTAACAGAGAAGAAACATAGGACATAGAAAATAAAGAATGGCCGGGCGTGGTGGCGCACGCCTTTAATCCCAGCACTCAGGAGGCAGAGGTAGGAGGATTGCCATGAGTTCAAGGCCACCCTGAGATGACAGAGTAAATTCCAGGTCAGCCTGGACCAGAGTGAGACCCTACCTCGAAAAACCAAAAAAAAAATAAATAAATAAATAAAAGAAAATAAAGAATGGAAGGAAAGTTGTGATTGTCTTTGTTAGGATTTTCAACACTTTTAACTTTTTTATATTTATGAATGTAGGATTACCAGTTAATATGATAGAGTTTCATAGTATCATTTCCAGAACCATGAAAAAAATATTTTAAGTACATAGTAATTTAATAGAATGCACTAGTAAGATAGGAAGATCTGATGGTATGGGTCCATGTAAAGACCACATGACATTTTCATTGACTTCCAAATGAGAAGAAATGACCAGAGTGTTACCACATCATAGTGTATAGTTAAGGCCTTGTGTAGACTGACCATTTTACACCACCACAGAGTGGACTCTAAGCATATATACAGAGACTTACTTCCACCATTAAGGCTTAATCCCCTATACACTGTTCTTACACAAACTAAGTTAGTATAATCCAAGTAGAAACAAATGACCACATTCTTCTTGCTAAGAGTGAAATGTAGTTAGACATCACTTAGGAAAAAGGGAGAAGGGGCAAAGCTGAGTGCAGAGGATCTGCACAGGAGCATTCCTCATGACCTGCTTCTTCTGCCTCCTGCTTTCATTAGTAAGTGGTGTGGTTATTGTTCTGTGTGCCCTTTTGTGTAAACTGTATAAATGATATTGAGATGCTTATTTAGACTGTTGATATATCAGCATGAACATATGCCACACAAACTGAAATCTGTGAAGATTAAGCAATTTTTTCAGCACCTAGAAATGAATTAGTAAACTCTATTTTTTAGATCTAAAGATTTGAATGGTTCTTCCTATGACAATTTAAATTGTAAGTTTATTTCCTGTGCTAACTATGCCAAATCATGTCTCTTAGCATCAGGTACCATACAGAGAATGCTCTCTGGGATTCAAACAAGATCTTACAGTGATGTCCTTCACAGAGTATGACATAATCTCTTCTGACTATCCTAATCACAGTTAATCCAAACAGTGTGCAGAAAGAGTTCAAAAAGATAACATGACATTGGAAATGATGGACTATTATCAAATGGTTGTACTTTAACTTGAAAACTCTATATTTGAGGATAATGTAACAAAACTCTAGTGGTAGATATGACATAATTTGTTTGCTAACATGGAGACCATGTCATCATCAAAACTGGCATTGAGTCACCTTACATATCCTGTAAAAAAGGACAGCCTATACCAGCATTCTGGATTCAATTATTTTGAAATAGTCTTGGAAATGTCATGAGGACCTTGTCAATTCAGATGGCTTTTCAATCATGAGGGAAGAAAGGCAAAAGTCTTTCATTGAATGTCAGTGTGCAGTATATGTCATTGCAGCTTCATTATTAGTTTTAATTGTGGGTCAGGGATTTCTGCAGCCCATGGATTCATGAAATTCCCTATGATTGGCCTCAAGTTCTAGTGACTTCACTCTCTGGGTGCTGGGATCACACGCATGTGTCACCCAATTCAGTTCACTTTGATTATAGTGTATCACTTATACTGCTGGTAACTATAAAACCAAGGTTTCTATGTGTAATTCATTCCAACTCCTGTCCCATACTTCTCTATCCTGCATGAGAGCCCGCCAGTAGCTTAGTTCACACTTGCTAATCATCTACCTCCCTGTTCCCTTGTCCACATAACTAATGCTCCCCACATGATCCAAACCACCATTTACCAGCAAATTCATAGTTGCTCTGTTTCATCCCAGGTGAGTTGTCAGCACAGACACCAAAGGGTCCACAGCACAAGGTAAAGCACTATTCTTCATCTTCTATGGAAATACATCTCTGTGTTTCAGTCAATGTGAATAATTCTTGCACAGACAGTTCTTACTGAGTGGTGTGGAAATGAATTTCACTCTCCTGCAAAGCAATTCATGGCGCTCTAGGATTATTAATGTCCCCACATCCCTATAAGTGAATGGTAGGAGGATTTCCCCAAGGAATGATTTTCCTTCTCATAATAAGGATTTTGTACTGTGTAAAGGGTAAGAAGTCCACTATGCATAAAAACCCTTTGCCCTGTGTAGTGGTGTCTTTTGTGACAGCTGTTTAGCTATATGGCCATTGATTGAACCCACTGTTCTCCTGTCTTCCTAAATTATCAAAAGAAATCCAAGCCTACATAAATAAAGTGAGTGGGATATCCTCATTCTCACCTTGTTACCGTTTCTTTACTTGCAGGACTCTACCACAATGAAGCTTGGTATGTACTCTAAATTAGTTAATATGTTTGAGAACTATCCTACTGTTTCAGTCCTGAAAGGAATGAGGGTTGAGTGTGGAAAGCCAATGAGACAAAGCAATTCTTCCATGAGGACTGTATGGATAGTCAGGGCAAAAATGAGTTTTGATCCCAACATATTGAAATGTTCTTGAATATGTCAAGAAGATCTTAAAAATTTATATGCCTTTCAAAACATGTCAGGAAAATGATGGGGATCTTCCATTGAATAATAGTGCACCTTCTAGACCATTTCTGCTTCATTTTGTTATAGGATGTCACGTTCACTGTGCACCTGAGATGGTCTCAAACTCCTGTCGTCCACCTTCTGAGTTCTGGGATTAGAATCATGTGCCACCCCACTCTTCTCCGATTGATTATTGCATATTAATTACAGTGACTATAGCATCATGTCCAAGTTTTCTATGAGTGATTACTTCCTGCACCTTTCCCATTCTTCTACTAGTCAGGATGTTGGTACATTAGTAGTTCACACTTTCTATTCAGCGCCATACCCTCATGTATACTTATAGAACACCCATGAGTGATTCATAAACACTAGTTACCAACAAACTAACAGTTCTTATGTTTCCTTCTAGATGTTATGCCAGGCAAAATGATAGAAGAATCAGAAAATACTGTAAGAGCACTTTAAAAAGTTACATAGAAATGTAGATCCATTGTCAGTCAATGTGCATTATTCTTAGAAGTATGTTCTGGGTTGGGTGCACTTGACTGGCAATCTCCTATTAACTGATGCATTACTCTCTTCTACAGTTAATGTTGTCACATCTATGATAAATGAATGGTACAGTGTTTACCTCACAAATGATATTCCTTCTTGTTCTAAGAATTGTGTATCTGTGGATTGGAGAAATGACTCAGTGGTTAAAGGAACTTGGTTTCAAGGTTGGCCAGCCCAGCTTTGATGCCCCAGTACCAACATAAATCCATTCACAAAGTGGTGCATACATCTGCAGATTGTTTGCAGACACAAAAAGCTGTGGTACTCCTGGAGCAGCTATATTTACTCACTCAGTTTCTTTGAAATAACATTTTTAAAGAAATTTACAGAAAATGATTTTGGTTAGAACAAAGGTAGAAAAGTTTTGAAACATACTGACTATGAAATCCACTAGCCCTTTAGAATGGTGTCTTATGTGACAGCTTTGTAGCAATGTTACCATTGTTTAAATGTACTGTGTCTCTGTCTGTGTCCTACATTATCAAAATAAACCAGACCTAACCAGACCTATATAAAATGTATGGTATATCTTGAACAAACAATATTTTGTCTCTATAATTGCAGGATACCACCAGACCAGAACCTGGTATGTATTCTGAATCAAGTCATTTGTTAGGGAAGTATCTTACTGTTTCAGTCTTGAGATCCCTGCATCTGAGTTCCTGCTAGGAAAGAGGGTTGAGTGTGTGGTGTTGAGGTGAAAAGGTTCTGCCATGATATCTACATATTGAATGCCTATTGAAAACTGAGGTGGATCCTGTATGAGTGAAAGACACCTTTTTTGTATAGGATTGATTAGATCCTCCACTGTCCTTATTGACTTTCTTCTGGGAGTTTGTAATGTAGATCAGTGGAATTTGCTTAGTGTCACATGTATCAAGTGTGAATATGGGCTGGGGAAATGGCCTCACAGTAAAGGTGTTTTCCTGCAATGCCTAAGGAGCCAGGTTCAGTTCCCCACAAGGCACATGAACCAGATGCACAAGGAGGCACATGCATCTAGTTTTCATTTGCAGTGGCTATAGGCCCTGGCATGCCTATTCTCTTTTCTCTCTGCCATTTCTCCTACTCTCTCTCTCACTCTTTAAAATAAATAAATACATACATAAATAAAATATTTAAAAAACAGTGAAGATAGCTATCAGATGATCCTTGTCAGATCCAATGGGGAAGACCCAGTATCAGTTAGGTTGCACCTTCTGCTCAGGAGAATGAGGGCACCTGAAATGTATTAGTAAAGACAAGGAAATATGTATGGAGGCTCTTGTGCTATCCTTTTTCAAAGACAGTGCTGTGTACACATTGGATGCGCCTTGCTTCTGACTGTTAACAATGACCTGTCCTTGAGGATCTACTCCTATATGTTTATACCACTGCCAAAATTTCAAGCCTTTGGTAGTTCTCTTAAAGAACTGTGTCCATAAACTCTTATATTAGGTTTTGATCAGTGACCTACTTATAAGAAATGTAATGGGAACAAGTCTCACATAGCACTGACATGAACCTGGGGATGAGGGCTTAAAAAGTGAGCCAAGGAAGAGACAGATCTTCTCACTCTTCCTACAGTGACCTACAACATACATTAATGTTGCTCTCTCCCTCATTGATCCTGGTTACAAGGGCATGCTCAAGTACCTAAAATGTATTTTGGAGGGGAAAATTTGGACTTGTGTGTTTTCATGGTCTCTGATGCCACTACCTAAACCATTTTATTTTGAATACCCTTGAACCATTGCCTATGAGTGTGTGAGGATAATTCCTTTAAGAATTTGTATTAGATTTCACTTAGCATGCATTATGACCCAGATGGCTTAATGAATTTAAAATATCATCTCTCTGGTTTTCAAAGGGACCACTGTAAATGATAGGACACTAGTCCTCTTTCCAGACTATGTCCTGTTTTTACATTAGCAGACCAAGAAGGGCCCATGTACTCATTTTCTGCAGCATTTTTTCTGTTGCAGCCACTGAATCTGGTCTTCAAATCACAGTAATATGCACAGTATGATCTGAGTAAAACATGATACTCTCACCTGTGGTTAAAAGTTATTCTATTGTCTTCCTAGTTGGCGATGGTACTGTTTATGACCAGTCACACACCAATAATGATGAAAACAGTGAAGCCAATGACAAGGTAAGGCAACCTTTCCTTGCCTGACATAAAAATGTTGCTTTCTTCATTTCCTGTTTTAGTTGAACTTAGCCATGATACATGATACTAAGCATTATAGATATTTACAAGTATTGTATTCTGTTTTCTGAAATGGTTGAAGAATAGACCCTTCCAAACTGTGCAAAAGATCATTTTCAAATGACAGTTTCAAGAAACATGTTGTATACTGGGTCTCTGCTTGGGTGAATGCATTGTCATTCCTGTGCTCAATAATTCATTATCTAAGGGCCTTACAGATACATCCCTAGGAAAACATCATGGCTTTTCAATAATGTACCTTACCATTGTTTGCAAAGCTTTCACTTTGGTAATGTTTCCAGTATTTCATCAACATTAGGAAGAGAAAAAATACCATTTGTCAACAACTCCTATGACATAGTTATTATAATGCCTTTGCTTTTTTAATTGCAGGTGGCTGCTCTTGAAAGTGAAATCTGTAAGTAACCTAGAATTCCCTGAAGAAGAAAAACTGTAAATCATAGATATGTGTTGTACTTTTATTAAGTATTCTTTAGAGAGGAACTGGGATTCTGTGTTTCTGGAGTTGAAAAGGGTAGAGGGTAGTTTCAAAAAGATGGTGATTGTTTAGGTAAGAACTTAGAGTCAAGTTTTCTACACTTCTTGCATGCAATTGCACTCATTTTTCACATATGTGGTTCTGCATGCATGAATAGTGTATGGATCTTGCCTGGGCTTTAATACATGTAGTACATTATGTTGCTCAAAAGATGTTTCATACTCACAAAGTGACCTCAGCCTTTCTAAAAAATGTTCATTGCAAACACATCTTTTACTTGAGTTATACAAATTAAGAAATTCAGACTTCAGATCATTTAGACCTAGGGTTGATTTGTTTCCAAACATCAACACAGGACAAAATGCTCCAAGTTTGCTGTCAAATTTGGGTATGGACAGTTGAAATCATGTTCCAGGAGAATGTGCCAGTGCAGTTTCCTTGACTCTGTCATTGAGGCATTAGTCCCAGTGATGAGCGATTCCAGTTCCTCTACAGTCCTAAAGAACTCAAGTTTACACATGAGACCCATCCATAGAAACTTGCCAAAGTTTTTACATACAGTGAAGAAGTATTTGGAAGGTATTTCAACAGACACTGGAATGGTCATTAATGTGAAAATCTCAAATATACCCTGATGTTTTATGTCATTTTGCAAGTCTTTGTAGATGGAATCAGTCAAAAGGACACTATGATTCAACTCCATAAGGTCTGGGGTTGTCTCTTAGAATCTTCTCTCAAACTTGAAAATTAGAGAAATATTTCAATACACTTATTTCACCATGACCCAAGGGCGAAAAAGCTCTAATTGTGCTTATCAAAGATGTTTATGACTGACAAATTGAAAGGCATAGATTGTAGAATCCCTGTGATTTCAGGACCAGCCTGAGAATACATAATGAATTACTGGTTATCCTGTGCTAGAATGTGTCCTTAGCACCCCCAAAGGACATTTATTGGATCTTATTAAATTATAATGATGTCAATTTCTCTCACACTTAAATCATTTATTACTGTAAGACAAAAGATTAATAAATATATATCATTACAGTTTGTGAGCAGTGTTAAATTCTTTTCCCTGGTACAATGTGTATCTTATCCATGATAAAACATTACGCAGTGAAAGATGAATACAGAATATTTATCATGAATATCAGCAGCTTAAAATATGATGAACAGATGTGCAGACAGTAGTGTCATTCCACTGGGTTTCAAAATGGTCAGAAGAAGTCATAGAACACTGACATTTAATGATAACATGTTTAAAAGGGTTGATTCCATTGGAGAATGGCTGTTTTACATTATGCTAGGCTCCTGTTATCTAGAAAGTAAAAAATACTGATCCTCAATACTCATAAGGCTCCTCATGGTTGGTATTTTTCTGTCAGAGGACAATAATGGTTATTCATCAGGAACACCCATGAGTTCTTGTATTATAACTAAGCCCTTGACATTTTACCATAGCAAGCAAGACACCCCCATTCATTAATAAGTGCACCATCAGTTGACAGTTACTTTGTGTCCTTCTAGGTGATCCAAAGGAGGATGAAATTACTCCATCCACAACTGAACATACACAGACCCATTATGTCCAGGTAATACAGCTTTTTCTTTTGCAAAGCTAGAAAGTATACTGTCATAATTCCTTTATTTTTTGTAGATATCATATATGAACAGTGAGGTTTATAATGTACACTATAGTTATTAGAGTGTTTGCCTAGGAATGGGGTGATAGAAATTTACCAACTCACCCTTGAATTCAAGAGTCTTTACAAATGCCAGTGCAGCTTGCACACTGCATATTCTGTTATCTTTCTTTGTCTAGAGCATTTATATTTAGATTAAAATTTGAGTTATTTTTACTCAAATGTGGACAGGCTTATTTTGTATGTTCAAAAACTGCATGTATGTTTTGTCTACATATGCTCTACTGAAAGTTCTATGGTTTGAATAGAGTTATAGGTATTCCTTGAGGTCAGTGTGGTGGAAGATTCTTATGTCCAGTATGTGGTATTGATAATACCTTACAGTCATGAGACCCAGCGTAGACAATGGGAATATACAGACACCTCACCTGCCCCTTTGGAACTGAGGAAGTTCAACCAAGAACAAGATGTTTCTAAGTTTCTCTATAATGTAGCTATGTATCTTAGGAACTCTCAATGAAGAACAAATAGAGAAATCACTGCTGTGAAACAGCATAAATTTCAAAAGTACTCTTTTTCACAAAGTACCCCATATCACATGCCTTTTGGCTTCAAGACAGAAGAGACTAATACAGTCTTGGACTGGATGTTCTTTTCTATAGTGGATCCCATTTTCCCATGTCACTGTGAGATCCAAAGAATCTGAGCAGAGAACGCAGCTTGCTCTGGAAGTCTGATTGTTTCTTCCTCTCTCCATTATAGGTTGGATCAAGGAACGGGAGATTGCGTATGTATTCTGAAATTACTTTCTGAAGACTTGTTTTAAATAAGAATGGTGTAAATATTGATTCTTTTATCTGGTTTACCACTATGATCTGAGCCTCTGCTGGGAAGGAGTAGTGAGAGTATCCAGGGACTCCTGGATTCAGTGGATTTCCTTATATTTGGTTTCTGATTTTGTGAGTGGCTGTGTATCTATATATAATTTTTTCCCTCCCCCTGAGGACATGAATTTTTTTCCCAATACTCAACCCAATTTCCAAAGTTAATTTCTCAAGAAAGAAAGAAACTCACTATATGGACCTACATTAATTACTTCCAATTTCAACCCAAATACATGTATGGTAGGTTTATTTCCCTGTGTACCCTTCCACAGTTGGATAAACCAATACACAGAGGTAAGTGACCAGGCTCACCAACTGTGGGGTACAAAATCCGCAAAAGATTCCCAAACACGTGTTCCAATATTGCTCTTAAAATACACCTCTGTTTATCCCACCAGAAGTTTAGTAGTCACTGTGTAAGAGTTCTAGGCCATCAGAATTGGTTATATAGCTCATTTGGTAAAGAACTTATTTTGTATGTAGGGAGCTTATGTTTCACTTCCCAATGTTACAGAAAAAAAAAAAAAACTCTAGTAGTTTTATGCATTCCAGGGATATTCCAGTTTACAAAGATCCCAAACACTATCATGATTGCCTCAGTGGTCATGAGAGAGGCTGGGTGTGGTGACACACATATTTATTCCCAGCAATCAATGGTTGGTGCAGAGGTTAGAGGATCACCATGAGTTCAAGGCCAGCCTGAGACTGTGTAAGAAATTCCAGGTCAACATGATCTAGAGTGAGACCCTATCTCAAAAAAACAGAAGGAAAAAGAAAAGTTGAGATAGCATTCACCTGCAGACATTCACAAGTGAGTGATATAAAATCCCAGGTTCTTCTGGTAGCTCATGGCTTTTTAAAAATGGGAGACAGTCCACATCAAAATGTGGTAGGTGTCATAGTTGAATTTCTAGCCTGGCTCAGTATTTTACATTGTTTCATTCCTTGGAATGTATATTTCTGAAATTTATATATTCACATGATTATATTGTAGGATCACAATATCAGTCCTTTTTTGAGGGAACATGCTCCCTTTTGTACATGAAAGTGAGTGAAAGAAAGAGAGAGAGAATTGGCATGGCAGAGGCTCCAGCCACTGCAATTGAACTCCAAAAGTGTCTGCCCTTGTGCGCATGTATGAACTTGTGCACATGTGTCACTGCGCATCATGGGACCTGGAAAGTCAAATGAGTTCTTAGACTACATAGACAAGTGCCTTAACTGCTAAGCCATCTCTCCAGCCCATCAGTCCTTTTTTTTTTTTTTTTTTTTTTTTTTTTACGTAGGGTCTCACTCTAGCCCAGGCTGACCTGGAATTCACTATGGAGTCTTAGCATGGCCTCAAACTCATGGCAATCCTCCTTCCTCTGCCTCCTGAGTGCTGGGATTAAAGGCATGCGCCACCATGCCCAGCTCCAATCAGTCCTTTTTAAACTATAACATCCACTATGTTTCTATAACCAGTCTTTACCCAGTTTCTCAGAAGCCCTGGAAACACCTTATATTCTTTTGTCTTTTTCATAATGTCAGTCAGTGGGAACCAGAGTTCATCTTTTCCATGCTACTCTGTTTTACTAATCCATATATATTTCAGATTCTGCCTTTCTCACTAATGAGTGCATATGGATTGAAAGGTGTTCAACTATTTACCCCTGCGTGGAAATCATGTTTGATTCCAGTTTAGGTGACCATAGTTAACACTGGTATTGCTGCTAACTTCTTCTTGTTGGCATGGGGAGGGAGGACACACCTGACAAAAAGCGGCTCATGGGAGGAGGGTGTTTGTTTCAAGCTTACAGTTTTTTTGTTCATTTTTTTTTTTTTATTTGAGAGCGACAGACACAGAGAGACAGATAGAGGGAGAGAGAGAATGGGTGCGCCAGGGCTTCCAGCCTCTGCAAACGAACTCCAGACGCGTGCGCCCCCTTGTGCATCTGGCTAACGTGGGACCTGGGGAACCGAGCCTCGAACTGGGGTCCTTAGGCTTCACAGGCAAGCGCTTAACCGCTAAGCCATCTCTCCAGCCCTCAAGCTTACAGTTTTGAGGGAAAGTTTCATCATGGTAGGGAAAGCATCACACAGCAGACACTGGGCATCACAACCCGTCATATCAGCTGGAAGAGAGCAGAAAGAATGATCTAGCTCTGATCACCAAGTGACTAGACTAATAAATCTCAAAATCCAGCCCATAGTTTCACAGTTCCTCTACCAAGTCTCCAACCTCTGAGAGACTCCACCAACTGATCATGGAAGATGAGGCTTAATCACAAACATATGAGGATCTAGTGGGCATTTTACATTCTGATTCCACAGTTGGTGTCTGAATCCTCAGGAAGATTTTCTGTGGACAAAACCCTTCATCTCGACTGGACAAATATATTACATCACTGACATTTCATTCCATAGGTCAAATATGTTTGGGTTTATAAGTATTTGTTATGTTCCTTCACTGATATCATTGGGACCTGGTACTTTCTTTTGGAAATATCATTCAGTTTGCTCAAATATATGGCCTTATTCAGATTTTCCCCTGTGTGAGCCTTGAGGGGATAAGTCCTTCATGTATGTCCATCTCATCTAGGTAAAATTATGGCTACAGCCAGGTGTTGTGGTGCATGTCTTTAATCTCAGCACTTGAGAGGCAGAGGTAGGAGGATATCCATGAGTTCAAACCCACCCTGAGAATATATAGTTAATCCCAGGTCAGCCTGGACCAGAATAAGACCCTACCACAAAAAAAAAAACAAAAAAAAATGGTTATAAAACTCTTTAAACTATGCCTTTTTATGCTCTCCATAGTCATGAGATCAGCTGTGATGGCCAGTGTATCTGTGTGGTTGAGGTTTCCTGAGCTCAGGGCTGTCAAGGGTCTGCAGTGTGCTGGCCTTATGTTCCCTGTGACAGTGGGAAAATACATGTTTCTTGCTTCAGTGGCATTTGGAAGTGGGGTTATGTGGCCTGATTTTATTGTATTAATTATGTTTATTTTCTAATTACACACACACACAGATATATATATGTATGTATGTATGTATGTATGTATGTATGTATGTATGTATATTTGGTGTTTTGAGGTAGGGTCCCACCCTAGCCCATGCCAACCTGGTATTCATTTGGTAGTCTCAGAATGGCCTTGAACTTTGTGTTCGTCCTACCTCTTCCTCCTGAGTGCTGATTAAAAGCAAGCACCAACACACTGTCTCAAAACTCATATTTTTTAATTCCTCGTGTTTGAATTACTCTATGGTTTAACATTCCCTTATTAAATCTTTAAATTGTAACTATTTTTAGTGTACATTTTTATGTAAATTAAATTTTAATGTACATTTCAGTTCTAAACACGTATATCTGCAATGTTTTTGTTGCATTCAATTAATTCTAAATTTTTATTTTCTTCAGGTCAATATATTCACAGAGTTTTTTCATCTTTCAACTTGCGTGACTATCCCTTTACACAGTGCACTTCTGTTGGTAAGTGTTTTCAACTCCATCTCTTTGTCAGTTTGTCATTATGACACATATTGGTCTGATACTATAAGCACATGTGGCAGTAATGTACTGGTACACTTGTTTGAGACTGTATTTGTTGTATTGCTTTGAGTTAGGTCTGAAATATTCCAGACATAGAAAGTAGTAGTGAGACATCTATCATTCAGATCCAGTAATGACAGTTCTTCTGGAAATGAGCTCTGAGAAGTACATAACAGTTCTCCTGTGCATGTGTCTTCAAGGTTTGTATTTTTCCACGACAGGGCTGCTACTGTTTAGTCTAATTCTCAACCTAGAGAGTGGAGGATGGCGCAGGAGAGGTTAAGACACCATCAAGCATCTTGATCATGCATCATTCTTCCTACAGTATATAAGAGTTGGTTATTTTCCAGAGTCCCCAAATATCTATGATGTGTTGTGGAGGGGAGACTTTTTGGCAGTCTTTTTTTTTCACATTCACAGATGTCACTCTGTTGGCTTGAATACTCTTAGATCACAATCTTTGTGAAAATATTCTTTTTTATTAATTAGTTTTGTATTCAGCAAATACAGTTAGTTTGGTACCATTACTAGGCTCATCTGTGACCTACCTCATCCCCTTGGCCCTTCCTTGTTGAGGTATATGGGTCATGCATTGTGGAGTTAGCCCACAATTATGGGTAGGATAAATGTCTCTGCATATCATGACCCAACATGTGGCTCTGACATTCTTTCTGGGCCCCTCTTCCACAAAATTTCCCTGAGCCATGTTGCATTCATTTTTGGTCTGCTTCAGTGGTTCAGAGATGTTGGGGGCCTCTGGGTCTCTGGCTCTCTAATTTGGTAGGAGTTGACTTTTTTCTGTGTTGATCTCCTTCACCTTTGAGCTGGTACCCAGTTCACCAGGAAAACAGCACCCTTGCTTGTTTCGCCAATTTTTCTTAGTTTCAGCTGGGGCCCTTTTGAGGTATGATGGGGTGGCTCTCTCGTTAGGATCTACATCTATCTGAAAAAGAGAAGCACATTCTACAACGGAGAGTAAGTTAGCACCAGGACAAATGAGATAACCCTTACTTTTTATAGCGAATTTAATAGGTGTAGGCCCTCTTGCAGCCCACGATTGAAGGTAGCTTGATAATGGACAGTGGGCTTATGTTTGGATATGGTTCTGACTTGTTTCCCAGCTCCAGCTATGGGTCCTGTACCACTGAGGGGATCAGTTAGCCGAATCAAGAGCAGTTGGTTCCTCACCATGGCTGTGTGCCACTCTTGCACTTGTGTGGGCATCATAAAAGGTTATTTGCTGCTAAGTAGGTTAGACCATTAAATGCTTGGACAGATATTGGTCATTTTCCCCCAGTTGCCCATGTAGCACCTTCTGGCACTAGACGTGCTGACTGTCTGGGGACTGACTCTCTTCCAGCTTCCAGCCACGCCATTCCATTTTACATGTCTACCACATAAGGTGTCTTCAGCAGTAGGGTCTTACCACTAACCTTTGGTGGGTTTGTGACAATATTCTAAGGAGTTTCTGATTAGATGTCACATAGTATGAATTATAATTCGCATATCTTCATGGCTTTAGAATATAACCCATTGGAGCTCAAAACTGATCATTATGAGTGTAGGACATTTACACTAATTTCTGTTATCTTTCCTTTTCAACAGCAGAATGCCAAAGGATAAGTTTCTCATTTCTTTGCTCCTTCTTTTTTAGTGTCTGATTTCACTGACAAGGTTTCTGGATTAACTACTCAATCTAAGCTCTACTGCACAACCATAAACCTCCAAAAGTATTATAAGTAAAATGTGAGCCATTGTGCCAATGACTAAGTTACTCTGTTGTGTTCCTAGATGTAGCAGACAGCTCTACAGAAGTGCAACACTTGGACAAGAAAACCCCAACTGAAGTAAGTGAAAAGGTCAAGCAACATTTCCTTGCCTGAAATTACAATGTTGCTTAATTTCTTGTTTTTGGTTGAGGTTGATATAAAATATGACACCAAGCATTACAGGTACTCAAAGATAGCAGATCAAGTTTTGTGGAATAGGAGACTAATCAATACCAACTATTCTCTTATGCAAATGGACATTTGGAAATGGCAGCATCAGGTTACACACCATACCCTAAGCCTCCTCCTATTTGGAATCTGTGTCTTCTTCTATAATGAAGTATTTCGAATTCATGACATAAAGAGAGTTAGAGATATGTTCTCCATGCAGATATCATAGGTTCCCAATAAAGTATCCTTGTTTTGTAAAGGTTTCACTTTTTCACTGCTTCTTGGATGTCTTCTATATAAGGAAGGGAAGTGATACCATGTGCCCACAAGTCCCATGACTTAATTCTTATGATGTTTTTAATTCTATAATTGCAGATAGACACTGATGAAAATTCAACCGGTAAGTATTATAAAATTGTTTGGAAAAGGAAAACTAGATGTTTGGAATACTTACTGAATTCTCTTTGAAAAGTGATAGTATTTTTCACTTTCTGGATGCTGAAAGGATTGAGGATTTTGGAGAGAAAAACAAACAAGTTCTAGTTCAAGTACAAGTGTCAGGAAGCAGTTGCACACATGCTAGGATTGCTTGGGCTTGTGTACTTGACAATGCTGGGGCCTTGTGTGCTAATATGGCTTTTGATTTTGAATACATGTGTGGTTATGTCTGAGGTTATTTTTCCTCAGTAGATATTTGAAGTTTTAAACACAATTGTCCTCAACAAGTTCCTTAGACAAATCTATGGCAAACAAACTTGAACTCTATGTAAATTATTCATCCAGTCTTCAGTGTATTTATGACTGAAGTTGGCTTGATATAACCCTGATACAGAACCTGAACTCTCATATTTGTATGTAGACAAGTGGAAACATGACTCCAGATGTGTGTACCTATCTGTTCCTCTCTGATTCACACTTGTACTTATGCCTTGTCAGGGAGACACTAGCCTGAGAGCTGAGAGTCTCTAGAGTCTGTGAATTCCTGAGGTACTCCAGGCTCTACTTCATAGATCCTATCTATCCATAGAGTTCCCTCAGTTGTCATATAAACTATACAAGTAACAGAAAGGTGTTTCCACAGACTTTGGAATAATCCTTCATGAGATGAGCCCAAATATAACCTGGTTAAGCCCAGTGCATAGGTTTAGAGATGAAAGCAATCAGCAGGACAACATGAGTTACTTCTGAAAAGTCTTAGGACATGTCATAGAAACTGGCCACAGACATAAAATGTATTCAATAATTTTATGTACTTGACAATTTAACCTTAATATTAAAAATGTCTATTAAAGAACTTACAAGAGGAATAAACAAGAACTGAAAGATTGTTGTCTGCCTGGTTACCATACTGGTTCAGATTCTCTTATGCTTCTGGGTTAGGAGCATCAGTGCCCAAACCCTGCCAACCCCCAGCTGAACATGTCTATGGAGACTGTCTAGTGTGGCCTCTGTAGCCACTTACTCAACAGAAATACAGGGCCTGTGAAATGAAGAATGAAAGGAAAGTTGTGATTATCTTTGTAAGGATTCTTAACACTTTTGTAACTTTTTGTATATTCATGAAACACAGGACATCAGTTAATACAATGGAGTTTCCTAGTATCAGTTCCAGGACCCTGAAAAAAGTTTGTTTAAAGTGCCATGGGGATTATATAGAATGGTGCAGTATAGTAGTAACATAGGCAGATCTGATAGTTTTGGTCCATGTAAAGACCACATGACATTTTTCATTGACTTCCAAATGAGAAGAAGTGACCAGAATGTCACCACATCATAGTATATAGTTAAGGTCTTGTGTGTACTGATCATCTTATACCATCATAATGTGGACTCTGAGCATAAATACAGAGACTTACTTCCACAGTTAAGGCCTGATCCTCTACCCATACTTCTTCCACAAAGGAAGACAGTATAGTCCAGGAAGAAAGAAATGACTACATTCTTCTGGCTATGAGTCTAATGTAGTTACTAATCACCTAGGAAGTCTAAAGGGAGGGCAAAGCTCAGTATGTAGGATGCCCCAAGGCAGCATTCCTTCTGACCTGCTTCTTCATCTACACCCTGCTTTCATAGTAAGTAGTGTGGTGACTGTTTTGTGTGTCCTTTTTAATAAACCAAATAAATGATCTAGAGATGCTTGTTTAGACAGTTGATAAGTAGGCATGAATGTATGTCACACAAACTCAAATCTGTAAAGATTTGGCCATTTTCCATTGCCTAGAAATAAAATGGAAAACTCTATTTGCTACAGCTAAAAATTTAAGTGTTTCTTCCTAGGATAATTTAAATTTTAATTTTATTTCCTGTGCTAAATTTTGTGAATCAGGTCTCTTAGCATCATGTCACATACACAGAAGGCCCTGGGATTTAAGGAAGATGTCACAAAGATCTGCTTCATAGATTGTGACAAAATATCCACTTACTATCCTGATCACAGTGAAACAAAAGAGTGTGCCCACAGTTCATAAAGACAACATGATGTTGAAAATGGTGTGCTAGTATTGAATGGTTGTAGTTTAACTTGAGACTTCTATATTTGAGGATTATGTAGCAAAACTGTAGTATTAGAGATATAATTCATTTGCTAGCATGGAGACCATTTCATCATCAAAAATGCATTTAATCAACTTACATATCCTGTGCAAAATGGCAGCCTATACCAGAATTCTGTATCCAAGTATATTGCAATGGCCTTGTAAATGTCATGAGGACCTTATCAATTTAGATGGTTAAAAACATGAAGGAAGAAAGACAAGAGTTTTCCATTGAATGTCAGTGTACAGTATATGTCATCATGGCTTCATTATTTGTTTTAATTGTGAGACAGGGATTTCATGAAATTCACCATGATTTACCCCAAACCCTTCTGGCTTCACTTTCTGGGTGCTGGAATGACAGACATGTGTCATCCAATTCACTTCACTGTGATTATAGTGTATCATTTATAATGTCTGTAACTGTAAGGCCAAGGTTTCTATGAGTCATTTGTTCCCGCTCCTTTCCCATACTTTTCTAGTCTGGAGGAGAGCCCACCAGCAGCTTAGTCCACAATTGCTAATCATCCACCTCCCTATGCCCTTGTCCATATAACTAAAGCTCCCCAAGTGATCTATAACCACCACTTACCAGCATACTGACAGTTGCTCTGTTTCATCCTAGGTGTGTCATCAGCACAGTCACCAAAGGAACCACAACACGAGGTAAAGCACTTTTCTTCAACTTCTATAGAAATACAGCTCTGTGTTTCAATCAATGAGAATAATTCTTGCACAGACATTTGTAGCTGGTGGTGTGGAGGTAAATTTAACTCTCCAACAAACCAACTCATGACTCTCTAAGACAATTAATGTCACCACATTCTTCTCCATAGAAGGATTTCCCCCAGTAATGATTTTCCTTCTCATAGGAAGGATTTTGCACTGTCTGTGTAAATGGTCTTGAGAAGTACACTGTGCCTGATAAGCATTTTTCCTTTGTAGTGGTGTGTTATGTGACAGTTTTGAGTTGTGTAGCCATTGACTGAGCCTACTGTTCTCCTATCTGTTTGCCTAAGTTATCTAAAGACAGCCAAACCTATGTAAGTAAGTGAGTGGTATATCTTTATCCTCACCTTGTTTCCTTTGCTATACTTGCAGGACTCTAGCAATCTGAAGCCTGGTATGTATTCTAAATTAGTCATGTGTTTAAGAACTATTCTACTGTTTTAGTGCCAAGATCCCTGACCGGAATTCCTGATAGGAATGAGGGTTAGGTGTGGGATTTCATTGAGATGAAATGATTCTTCCATGAAGTCTGTAAGGACAATTAATGTAAAACTAAGGGTGATGTTCAATGAGTCAGTGTTGCCTCACCTGGTGTAGGAAAGATTAGTGATCCACTCTTTCTACTGACTTTCTTGTGGAAGTTAGTAATGCAAATCAATGGAATTTTATAAGTAGTGGGATTGTCAAGTGTGAAGATGGATTAAATGATCATGTTTCTAATTAGATCCAATGAGAGAGAGTACCAGGAATGGTCAGATTATGCCTTCTGCTCTGATGTCAGAGAGTATCTAAAACATGTCAGTGAGCACAAGGAAATACGTGCAGAAGCCTAATGCTTTTATCTTTTCAGAGACATCATTGAGACAGTGGGGTCTTCAAGCTCAGGATTGCCTTGTATGGGCTATTATTTAAATCATTTTTTCCCCCAAAGACTTATTCTTCCAGCTCCTGCAATTGGAAAACCTCTAAGCCTATCTTATTTCCTCTCAGAAACTGTGGCCATGACATGTTGTGTTGAGTTTTATGCCCTGACCTCTGATACAGGGAATGTGGTGGGTCACAGCTATCACATGACACTGACATGAACCTAGAGATAAGGTCTTCTTGTGTAGGGCCATGGAGAAGCAATGTGTCATGCATTGACTCATGTCCCTCCTCTCTGACCATATCCTGCAAACACTCTTTTCATGATACCTGTTACCCAGAGGTTTCTCCACCATGTTTTTCCTATTTCCTGAGTGACCTGGTAACTTTGGACACTGTGCCTAGCCAGCCACAAAGACTTCAGGATTCCCTCTACCTTCTATTTTTCCTGATCATGGATGCTAGCTAGATATGCCTGAGGAACCTGGCCTAACTGTCTTGCATAGAGTTCCCAAACACAGTTCTCCTGAATGGGCCTTCCTTTAATTACCATTTTCTCTCTTGCTGTCCTTTTTCTCCCACTATATAAGGTATATACCCACCTTCCTCTCTCACAAAACTAACTAGACACACAAATTGAACTGGAAAAAACAAAACAAAACAAAACAGAACATCCCACATTTTAGGCACAACATGTCCCAAAAGACAATTGTGTCTAAAACTTATTGAATTCAGTGTTTTTACTCAGAGAACAGAGGTAAAAGGCTGCTTTTGACCCATTAAAGCAAGCAGGAGAAATGAACAGAGAGGGAAGACCTCAGTGCCCCAGCATCAGCCAGAAGAGTTATCTCTAGTATGAGACAAGTCCCAGAAAGAGAACCAAAAGTGGCAGAAAATTGTTTCTGACCTTAGGGGCGCCTAGGGTGAAAGGGGAGGAGTCACTCACCTAGCATGGCCAACATAATTCCTCCAGGGACCATTCAGTATTGTGATATAAAATTGAATAAAACTCCTCCATAACTTGACCCTTTCACCCCCCTGTCCCCAATGACAACTGCACTGGAAGATGTCACTGATGAACCACCAACACATACATTAGAGCACAGCAGTGGTGCTGAAAGCTAATCATTCATACCTTCCCCAGAAGTAACTTCTTGACCTGGGGTCCTAGAACATGTATGGAAAGGTTGATTAGAGCCAAGCATCTTATTTATTCCGGTGTTATAAATTTTGCTTATGGATTATATTTATTGTACTCAATTCCTATACTTGTCATGTAAGTGTCACAAGGAAGGAGTTCATTAACCTCTTTTATATGCATCAAATCACTTGAGTGTGCTCTTTTTCCTAGGTCACCACAAGGACTCACCACCTCATGTGGTTGGGGACTCTGGCTTCGCAACCCAAAAATGACACAATTTCAATGCTGGTGGCTCCATCTTCACTGGGATTAAATATTATCCTTGATGGCCACCTCATGTAGATGAAGTCCCTGGTGAAGAGTAAAGCCACCTAAACCAACCCCAAAACCATACTGTGATTATTTTAGGACTAGAGGATGAGTATCACTACTCAGAAAATAAGAAAGATTATGGTAAACCAAACAAATGAAGAGGTTTTAATGAAGACTTTTCTGATAGATAACAATATAAAACAAAACTTACAAGACAACAGGCACCAATTTAACACCTACATTGATTATTTGAAGCTTTCATGGAAGAAAAAAAAAAAAACCGTATGTTTAAAGGAAGCTACATATTGCGAGATCCAACAGTGAAAATGTGACAACAGCATAATAAGCAAAAACACCACCTGAAGAAGGAGGAAGAAAAAAGGAGAAAAAAGCAAAAGTTGAAAAGGAAGACAACCCATGGCCCCCACCACATATGAAGGACAAACTAGGTCCACCGCAACAGAACAACCATGCAGGGCATCCACCCCAGCAGACAGAGCACTCAGGGTTCACACCCTCTCAGGAAGATCACGCAGGGCACCCACCATAGAAGGAAGACTACATGGGGCATGTGCCCCAAGAGGAAGAGCACACAATGCTGCCACCACAAGTGGAAGGCCTTGTTGTCACCCACATTAGGAGTAAGAACTTATGGGGCACCCACCCAAGAAGAAGACCACACCAGAAACAGCACCACAGGTGAAAGACCATGCAGGAACCCCAATCCCAGGAGAAAGTCCTCACAATAGTGCCCACCCTAAGAAGACTGCAGGAGCCCCCATCCCAGGAGGAAAACCTCACAGTAATGCCCACCCTAAGAAAACCATGCAAGAACACCCACCCCAGGAGGAAAACCTCACAGTAAAGCCCACCCTAAGAAGAAGACCATGCAGGAGACTCCACCCCAGGATGAAGGCCTCACAGTAATGTCCACCCTAAGTATATCATGCAAGAACCCCACTCCAGGAAGAAGACCTCATAGTAATGCCCACCCTCAGAAGAAGACCTCAAAGTAATGCCCAACCTAAGAAGAAGACCATGGAGGAGCCCCCACCTCAGGAGGAAAACCTCACAGTAAAGCCCACCCTAAGAACGAGAACATGCAGGAGCCCCCACCCAAGGAGGAAGAACTCACAGTTATGCCCATCCTAAGGTGTTTGTTCATGGATATGTTCTTACAAGTGTGTGAGATTGTGCAATCACTCAGATCCCATATCAAATTGTTAAGGTGAGTTAGCTAGCACACAAGCCCATGGCACAATCTCAGAATTAGGGTCTTGACTTGGAACTCATCCATCCCCTTTGAAAACTACCGGCCCCCTGGGTACTGAGCACATCTCCAAGATGATAAGAAAATCCAATCCAAGTCACCAGGTGGGTTGACCTACTGTTTTCTACTCTCAGAGTAAATATTTTCATATTCTACCCTTTGTGTCTATGCTTGTGAATTTTTTGCTAATTAAAAGTCAAGAGCTTGTGCAGCCTTGGTTGTGGAATTACAGTGCCCAGTGTTCTAACCCCTAAAGTACATCTGTCCAGAGCTGAGGAAAGTTCTGTGGCTCCCAATTCCCATAACACCAAAATACAGACAGATTTACATTTAAAGCACAAATGCTGGCCAGACTATGCTTAGTGCTGTGATATACCCTCTAGCCTTGTTTCCTGAGAAGAGATGGGCATTTGCAATCTCACCCTGCCCCAGGAGCCTATGTCAAGGCTCAGGATCTGTCTCTAAAGTCAGTTGCCGTATCTAACTTTCAAAAACTACTCTCATTTTAAAGAAGTTGTGAGAATTTTATATCCAAGGAATTCCAGAAAGCATTTTTATAATGAGTTTATAGAAACCTTGCTAACAGTTTCAGAATTTCCTGGCTTAGTAGGTAAAGGCACTTGCTTGCAAAGACTGCTGGCCTGAGTTCAATTCCCCAGTACATACAGACAGATACCCAAAGTGTCACAGGCATTTGGAGTTTGTTTGCATAGCAAGAGGCTGTGACTTCATGAACTTTGGCTTCTCAATTAAAACTTGGGGAATCTGGGTAAAAAGATAACAAAATGGGGTGGGTGGAATTCATTCACTTTATCATTAGTAGTCCTTTCCAATGCCTAGATTCCTGTTGGTAAACTCCAACTCAATCACGTGCCAACTATTGTCCTGGAGCTGAAAACTCCAAGAACAGGAACATCCAGCCACTCAGGTCCCAGGTTCCTTTGTGGGACACAGAGTCTTACATAGACCCTGTGTGTGTATGATGGTGAAATAGAAGGGAAGCTTGGGAGCCATGAGGTCACTTAGTAATCTTCCCAGGGTGTCCCAGAAGCAGGGTTGAATGGGAAAGTATTTCCAACTGAACTCTTGGGAGGATGCTGAGCCAGACATTGTAATGATTATGAGATCACAGTATGAAAGGAGGGGCAAGCAGGATTTGGTTGAGGAAGATATCAAATGGCTGTATAATCTTCTCAGTCTTTACCAAAGAGATGTGTTCTCTGGAGAGCAGACTGGCTGACAAATTCCTGAGTCAGCCTGACACTGCCAGGCATCCCTACCCACCTGCTAGGTCTGTGCACATGGAGCTTGCTCATGAATCACCCATGTAGGTCTTTCCTTGGAAGGAGATCTAGGCAACCCAGAAGTATGGTTGCCTCAGTGGAATTTTCATAGAATGAGGAGAATATAAGGCATGACTTGAAAAGCAAGCATCAGGTGGAAAAGTGGAATGTGATGTGTGTTCATATGTAGAACTGTGTATTACATTTCTCATGGCTATGACAAAATACTTGACAAAAGAAATGCAAATACCATCCATCATGGTGGGACAGGCATTGTGGCAGAAGTGAGGCAGGTGGTCATGTTGTGTCTGCAGTCAAGGAGCAGAGAGAAATGAATGTGGGTGCTTAGCTTGCTTTCCTTTTATTCAGTTGGGGACACCAGCCAATAATGGTGCCACCTGTATTCAGGATGAGGCTTTCCTACACAGTAAACAATTCTGAAAACGTCCTCAGAAAACATTCCTGGAAATGTGTCTCCAAAGTGATGTTGACAATCAATATTAACAAATGGAGGACGGGCAGTGGCAGAGGACATTGATGTTAAGGAGTATGGAGGAAGCCACCAGGTTCCTTGTAGGGGCAGAGTATAATGAAAGTGCAAAAATAGAGGGAAGTGGGAAGGGAGGAGGGGCTGGACCTTGCAGGGCCAAATCAAGCAGTTTGCATATGACTCTTCAGGTCTGAATATTAACTTAGGGGTAATTGGAGGGGATATATTGTTGTTGCTACATGAAGGTGGTGCCCTGAGGCATGGAGGCAGAAGACCCAGTTGGCCAACTATTAGCCAAAGAATGTTTTCATTGAAAGATGTCCCCCTAGAACAGTCTCTGATGTCCACATACAGATTGGGATGGCCTAGGATTCCCATTGGCCATAAGGAAGTGGCAATAGACCCCTAGGCCTCAGCAAGGCCTAACAGTGTCTGCCTTTTCACTCCTAGGAGAAGCTAATCATTGCAACAATAGTAACTCCTCCATCCTGCCTCACATCAGTTCCTTATGCACCCCCATCCCCGATCTCCTATCAGTATGAAGCAAATCCCAAATACAATAGCATTTGAGATGTATCCTTCTAAAATGAGAAGACATGTTAAAACATATTACCCAGGCTAGTGAGATGGCTTGGTGGTTAAGGTGCTTGCCTGCAAATCCTAAGGACCTATATTTGACTCTCCAGCTTCCACATTGGCCAGATGCACAAAGGTGAGACAAGGGCAAGGTTGCACATGCCAACTAGATGTCACAAGCATCTGGATTTTGATTGCAATGGCTGAGGCCATGGAACAACAATTCCCTCCCTCCCCGCCCCTCTCTCTCTCTCTCTCTGTTTCTCTCTGTCTCCCTCCTTTACCAGCTCTAGAATAAAAAATAATAACCCTAGCATTTTGAAGATACCAGGCAATGGCAGTTTTTGGAGGCAGATGTTGTGTGTAGTTGAGAAGAGTACAGAGCTGATCTTGCAGGTTGTGTTCGGGCACTGTTCCTCCCTGAAGCCCTTTGAGCATAAGAATTCTGTTGTTTACTATGTACAAAAGACCTCCATAATAAGAGGAAAAGAGCATGATACCAAAATAAAAGAGAGACTGATTGAGAGAGAGAGAGGGAATATGATGGAGAATGGAGTTTCAAAGGGGAAAGTGGGAGGAGAAATGGCATTATCATGGGATATTTTTTATAATCTTGGAAGTTGTTAATAAAAAAGTAAAATTAAAAAAAAATTCTGATATTTAG